>NW_027140917.1:900000-1100000 GCF_036365525.1 Heterodontus francisci | reverse complement strand
CTGGATCAGATCTTACATTGGTGTAGGAGAGGGAACACAGCTCATGTCAAAGTCCTGCCTCCCTTTTATATGATGCTGTATAATGGACAGTGACTACTGGGCAGTAATGTGCTCAAAGGTTATCAGCAGTAATTGATTATCTCTATATTTGTCTATTGTAGAACATTAAAACATACCCCTACTCTGGTGTCCAGTGTAAATTCATGATTAAAATATCAGAGGAGTGTGAACCAGACAGCTCTGATCACCCTGAGGTACAGCCGATTCTCGAGTCGGTGCTGAGTGTATTCACAACCCATAAAGATAACTGTGCAAACATGAGCAGACCCGAAGAAATTAACTGACCATTGCATGATCCATGAAGCAGTATTCTTACCGAGCTGAGATTATATCATACATTCCAGACAATATCATGTCATTGTTATACCAGGGTGTAGTTCACGAAGCCATGTTCCCTTCTAACTGCCCGATTTGACTGGTTGGAAAGCCGGATGGCAGCTGGTGACTGACTATTGACCACCACAAACTCAATTCAGTCAACCCTGCGTGAACCCGGTTGTCTGATAGACACCCACCCTACTCTCCCGGATTCCCAATGTTAGGTCTGTCTTCTCTACCCTGGATATCTCTAATGTTTATTGGAGTATCCCAGTAAAACTAGAGAAACAAATTAAATTCACATTCACTTCTGAGGACCAGAGGTACTCCTGGACATGTCTGTCACAAGGGGTTCCACAATAACCCCACTATTTTCAACAAACGTGTAGCCGGGTCCCTTCTGAGATTTTCACAGTCTTCCTGCTTGCTGCAATATGTCGATCATCTTCTCATCACCGTGTCCACACATTTAACCCTTTTACAGGAACTACTGCAGTGACTTTGGGAGCTGGACTAAAAGGCCATCCACGTAAGGCCCAGCTGGTGCAAGACCGTGTCACCTTTCTACGTGCCCAGATCAGATCATCCTGCATCAGCCCACACCAGCGTCAGGCCCGAGACCATCCAGTGTCTACCCCTGTTCACCTCAAAGTCCTGCCCTGTGTCCTATCCTCAGGCTGGTGGGGTATCAGTGGACCCTCATCCAGTATCTACCCCTGTTCACCTCAAAGTCCTGCCCTGTGTCCTATACTCAGGCTGGTGGGGTATCAGTGGACCCTCATCCAGTATCTACCCCTGTTCACCTCAAAGACTGCCCTGTGTCCTATCCTCAGGCTGGTGGGGTATCAGTGGACCCTCATCCAGTATCTACCCCTGTTCACCTCAAAGACTGCCCTGTGTCCTATCCTCAGGCTGGTGGGGTATCAGTGGACCCTCATCCAGTATCTACCCCTGTCCACCTCAAAGTCCTGCCCTGTGTCCTATCCTCAGGCTGCTGGGGTATCAGTGGACCCTCATCCAGTACCTACCCCTGTCCACCTCAAAGTCCTGCCCTGTGTCCTATCCTCAGGCTGCTGGGGTATCAATGGCCCCTCATCCAGTATCTACCCCTGTCCACCTCAAAGTCCTGCCCTGTGTCCTATCCTCAGGCTGCTGGGGTATCAGTGGACCCTCATCCAGTATCTACCCCTGTCCACCTCAAAGACTGCCCTGTGTCCTATCCTCAGGCTGCTGGGGTATCAGTGGACCCTCATCCAGTGTCTACCCCTGTCCACCTCAAAGACTACCCTGTGTCCTATCCTCAGGCTGGTGGGGTATCAATGGACCCTCATCCAGTATCTACCCCTGTCCACCTCAAAGTCCTGCCCTGTGTCCTATCCTCAGGCTGGTGGGGTATCAGTGGACCCTCATCCAGTATCTACCCCTGTTCACCTCAAAGACTGCCCTGTGTCCTATCCTCAGGCTGGTGGGGTATCAGTGGACCCTCATCCAGTGTCTACCCCTGTCCACCTCAAAGTCCTGCCCTGTGTCCTATCCTCAGGCTGGTGGGGTATCAGTGGACCCTCATCCAGTATCTACCCCTGTCCACCTCAAAGTCCTGCCCTGTGTCCTATCCTCAGGCTGGTGGAGTATCAGTGGACCCTCATCCAGTATCTACCCCTGTTCACCTCAAAGACCTGCCCTGTGTCCTATCCTCAGGCTGGTGGAGTATCAGTGGACCCTCATCCAGTATCTACCCCTGTTCACCTCAAAGTCCTGCCCTGTGTCCTATCCTCAGGCTGGTGGGGTATCAGTGGACCCTCATCCAGTATCTACCCCTGTCCACCTCAAAGTCCTGCCCTGTGTCCTATCCTCAGGCTGGTGGGGTATCAGTGGACCCTCATCCAGTATCTACCCCTGTTCACCTCAAAGACTACCCTGTGTCCTATCCTCAGGCTGGTGGGGTATCAGTGGACCCTCATCCAGTATCTACCCCTGTCCACCACAAAGACCTGCCCTGTGTCATATCCTCAGGCTGGTGGGGTATCAGTGGACCCTCATCCAGTATCTACCCCTGTCCATCTCAAAGACTGCCCTGTGTCCTATCCTCAGGCTGGTGGGGTATCAGTGGACCCTCATCCAGTATCTACCCCTGTCCACCACAAAGACCTGCCCTGTGTCATATCCTCAGGCTGGTGGGGTATCAGTGGACCCTCATCCAGTATCTACCCCTGTTCATCTCAAAGTCCTGCCCTGTGTCCTATCCTCAGGCTGGTGGAGTATCAGTGGACCCTCATCCAGTATCTACCCCTGTCCACCACAAAGTCCTGCCCTGTGTCCTATCCTCAGGCTGGTGGGGTATCAGTGGACCCTCATCCCTCGATTTGCAGAGACTGTGACTCCTCTTTATGAACTAACTAATGGTGATGATGACCAGATTTAACCTGGTTGGACTGAAGAGAGCAGAGAAGCAGCAACACAATTGAAGAAATCTGTCGCCCAGGCAACGTGTCTTATCTCACCTAACCCTGACAAGACTTTCAACATGGAGGTGGTGGACACAGTGAAAAGCCTGACTGCTGTCCTATGTAGAGAAAACGAGGAGAAATTACTCCCCATTGTGAATGACTCCAGAATTGTCAGTGGGACTGAACTGATTTATTCTGTTTGTGAAGGACATTTGTTAACCACGTTCTGGGGCATCAAACATTTCACTTACATCACGGGGTTCCACAGGGTGATACTGCCCAGTCCATTATAAACTTTCCCAGTATAGGGCGGCACAGTGGTGCAGTGGTTGGCACCGCAGCCTCACAGCTCCAGTGACCCGGGTTCAATTCTAGGTACTGCCTGTGTGGAGTTTGCCAGTTCTCCCTGTGTTTGCGTGGGTTTCCTCCGGGTGCTCCGGTTTCTACCCACATGCCAAAGACTTGCAGGTTGATCGGTAAATTGGCCATTAGCAATTGCCCGTAGTATAGGTAGGTGGTAGGGAAACATAGGGACAGGTGGGGATGTGGTAGGAATATGGAATTAGTGTAGGATTAGTATAAACGGGTGGTTGATGGTCCGCACAGACTCGGTGGGCCGAAGGGCCTGTTTCAGTGCTGTATCTCTAAACTAAACTAAAAGTAGTAATAGTATTCCCCTGTCAGAGAGTCGTAGAGTCATAGTCATTTCAGCACAGAATTAGGCCATTCTGCTCATCGAGTCCATGCCAGCTCTTTGTCGATAAATCCAGCCAGTCTCATTCCCCAGCTCTGACTCCATATTCCTGCAAGTTTATTTACATCAAGTGTTCATCCAATATCCTTTTGAAATAATTCACCTTCTCTGCTTCCACCACCCTCGGAGGCAATGATTTCCAGGCCATTACCACTCGTTGTGTAAAAATGTTGTTCATCACATCCCCCTTAACTTTTGCCCTCAATCTTAACTCCAGTCCTTGTACCATCAGCTAATGGGAACATCTTTTCCTGTCTACCTTATCCAAACAGGTCATCATCTTGTATACATGTATCAAATCTCCCCTCAATCTCCTTTACTCCAAGGAAGACAATCCCAGCTTTTACAGACTATATTGTACTGAAAATCCTCCATCTCTGGAACCATTAAAGTAACCCTCCTCTACACCCTGTCAATGACCCTCACATCCTTCCTAAAGTGTGGTGAACAAAACTGGATGCAGTACTCCACTTGGGGCCTAACCAGAGCTTCATAAAGTTACAGCATAACTTTCCTTCTTCTGAACTCACCACCTCTATCTATGAAGCCCAAGATCCCATATGCTTTACTGACGACTCTCTCAATATATCCTGCCACCTTCAGGGATCTATGTGCATGAACCCCATGTCCCTTTGTCTCTGCACACTCTTTCGAACTTTACCATTAAGTGTATATTGCTTCTCACTGTTACTTCTGATAAAATGCATCACTTGACACTTGTCTGTATTAAATTCCATTTGCCTCTGGTCTGCCCATTCTGCTAGCCTATCTCTGTCCTCTTACATCGATTGGTATCAACCTCAATGCCTGCCCCGCCTTCAAGTTTGGTATCACCTGCAAATTTTGAAATGTTTCTCTGTAAGCCATTATCCAAATCATTTATACATATCAGAATAAAACAGTGTTCCTAGCACTAACCCTTGGGGAACACAACTGTCTATTTTTCTCCAGTTTGAATAACAACTATTTAACGCAACTCACTGTTTTCTGTCATTAAGTCAGTTTTATATCCAAGCTGACACTGACCTTCCTTTTCCATCAGCATCAATTAACTGTCCAATTCTCACAAACAGATTGTGAAATAAAGTACAAATTCAGCTTAAAATTAAGTGAAATGCTAAATGTAAAATTAACAAATTGTTGGAAAGAGATCGACTCTTAGATCACTTAAAATTCAATCTCTCGATAACTTTACTGCATTTAGTACTCTGTCCAAGCAGGACTCCCTAAAACTGGACTCAGTGCAGCTTATTGCATTTAGGGTTTGGGGAGAGAATTCAAAAGCTTAGGGATGAGACCAGAAAGTGCTGGAACTACTCAGCAGGTCTGGCAGCATCTGTGTAGAGAGAAACAGAGTTAATGTTTCCGGTCTCTGACCCTTCATCAGAACTGGTAAACGTTAGGAATGTAACAGTCTGTAATTTAATCTATCCCCTCTCTGTCCCATCACAGTCCTTCCTTCTTGTTCTTCTTCCCCCTTCCCCTCTTTCACTTGCTCAAAGACTGTTACATTTCTAACGTTTACCAGTTCTGATGAAGGGTCACAGATCTGAAACATTAACTCTGTTTCTCTCTGCACAGATGCTGCCAGACCAACTGAGTATTTCCAGTGTTCAGCATCCGCAATATTTTGCTTTTATTTTATTGTTTAATTCACTGACATTTATCTTCCAGGAATTCCTCCCTGGAAGTTCTGCTCTACTCTTCCAGAGCATAGGGCCTCGGCAGCTGAAGGCAGGACCACCAATGGTAGAGCAATTAAACTCGTAGATGCTCAAGAGGCCAGAAATAGATGAGTGCAGATATCTCGGAGGGTTGTCGGGCTGGAGGAGATTACACAGATAAGGAGCAGTGAGATAATGAAGGATTTGAAAAGAAGGCTGAGAGTTTTAAAATTGAGGTGTTGCTGACCAGGAGCCAATGTAGGTCAGTGAGTACAGGGGGTAATGGGTGAACAGGACTTGGTGTGAGTTAGGACATGGGCAGCAGTGCATTGGATCACCTCAGGGTTATGGAGAGTAGAATGTGGGAGACCAGCCAGGAGTGTGTTGGACTAGTCGAGTCTACAGGTAACACAGGCAAGGGGGAGTGTTTCATCAGCAGAAGAGCTGAGAGAGGGGCAAAGTTGGGTGATGATACGGAAGTGTAAGTAGGCTGTTTTAGTAATATTTAGCAGGAAGCTCGTCGCAGCGTCAACTATGAAACCAGGTTGTGAACAGTTTGCTTTAGTTTCAGACAGTTGCCAAGGAGAGAGATCCAGTCTGTAGCTAGGAAACTTTTGACGTGGGGTTTGAAAACAACGGCAGCAGTCTTCCTAATATTTAATTGGCATGGCAGATGTGTGAGGAGATACATTGTCAGAAGATTTGATATATATTATCCGTTCATGGGATGTGGGTGTCGTTGACTAGGCCAGCATTTATTGCCCATCCATAATTGCCCTTGAGAAGGTGATGGTGAGCTGCATGCAAAGAACAAAGAACAAAGAAAATTACAGCACAGGAACAGGCCCTTCGGCCCTCCAAGCCGACGCCGATCCAAATCCTCTATCTAAACCTGTCGCCTATTTTCTAAGGGTCTGTATCTCTTTACTTCCTGCCCATTCATGTATCTGTCTAGATACATCTGAAAAGACGCTATCGTGCCCGAGTCTACCACCTCCACTGGCAATGCGTTCCAGGCACCCACCACCCTCTGCATAAAGAACTTTCCACGCATATCCCCCCTAAACTTTCCCCTCTCACTTTGAACTCGTGTCCCCTTGTAATTGAATCCCCCACTCTGGGAAAAAGCTTCTTGCTATCCACCCTGTCTCTCCCTCTCATGATTCTGTACACCTCAATCAGGTCCCCCCTCAACCTCCGTCTTTCTAATGAAAATAATCCTAATCTACTCAACCTCTCTTCATAGCTAGCGCCCTCCAGACCAGGCAACATCCTGGTGAACCTCCTCTGCACCCTCTCCAAAGCATCTACATCCTTTTGGTAATGTGGCGACCAGAACTGCACGCAGTATTCCAAATGTGGCCGAACCAAAGTCCTATACAGCTGTAACATGAGCTGCCAACTCTTGTACTCAATACCCCGTCCGATGAAGGAAAGCATGCCGTATGCCTTCTTGACCACTCTATTGACCTGCGTTGCCACCTTCAGGGAACAATGGACCTGAACACCCAAATCTCTCTGTCCATCAATTTTCCCCAGGACTTTTCCATTTACTGTATAGTTCACTCTTGAATTGGATGTTCCAAAATGCATCACCTCGCATTTGCCCTGATTGAACTCCATCTGCCATTTATCTGCCAAACTCACCAGTCTATCTATATTCTGCTGTATTCTCTGACAGTCCCCTTCACTATCTGCTACTCCACCAATCTTAGTGTCGTCTGCAAACTTGCTAATCAGACCACCTATACTTTCCTCCAAATCATTTATGTATCTCACAAACAACAGTGGTCCCAGCACGGATCCCTGTGGAACACCACTGGTCACACGTCTCCATTTTGAGAAACTCCCTTCCACTGCTACTCTCTGTCTCCTGTTGCCCAGCCAGCTCTTTATCCATCTAGCTAGTACACCTTGGACCCCTTGCGACTTCACTTTCTCCATCAGCCTACCATGGGGAACCTTATCAAATGCCTTACTGAAGTCCATGTATATGACATCTACAGCCCTTCCCTCATCCATCAACTTTGTCACTTCCTCAAAGAATTCTATTAAGTTGGTAAGACATGACCTTCCCTGCACAAAACCATGTTGCCTATCACTGATAAGCCCATTTTCTTCCGGATGAATGACCAGGGATAATACAAGCTGAATGGCACAACTTTAAAGCTATTGAGAGTAACAGAGAGACCTGAGGTGTTTGTATACAATCTTTGAAAGTAACTGGACAGGTTAACAAACAGTTCACAAAGCAAATAGATTACTCGGCTTGATTAATAGAGACACAGAGTAGACTGGCCAGGATATTGTGTTAACCCTATAGAAAAGACTAGTCCGGCTCCATCTGGAGTATTGTGTCCAATACTGGAAACCACACTTTAGGAAGGACATGAAACTTTGGAAAGGGGACAGAAGAGTTTTACTGGAACTTTTCCAGGGATGAGGGATTACAGTTATGTAGCTGGGATTGTTTTCCTTGGAGCAGGGACATTTACAAGGTGATCAGATAGGGATATTTAACATCATGAAGGGTTTATGTAAATTATATAATGTTTCTAATGTATGAGGGGCCATTAACCAGAGGACATAGATTTATGGTGATTGGAAAAAAGAAGCAGAGTTGACATGAGGATTATTTTAATGCAATTTCTGTTTCGGATTTGCAAATTATTCTGTGATAGGCTGAAGGATACAGATTCAAAAGTAGATTCAAAAAGTGATTTGGTTAGATAATAAGGGGAAAAGTTCAAGGATCTGGGAAAGATCCAGGGTGTGGAACTCACTGGAAACTCAGCAAAAGAGCCAGCACAGACTTCATAGACCAAATGACCCCCTTCCATGCAATGCTATTATATGTTTCTATGACTTTTCCTGCCTGTACTTTTACAATTTTCCTATCGTTTAAAAAGGTGTTTGATAAATTACTATATAACAGCCGTGTGACCCAATAAGAAACACATGGGATTAAAGGGCCAAAGTCAGCCGGGGCTCAGTTTGTAGCTCTCTCCCCTTTCAGTCACAAGCTTCCAGGATCAAGTGTCATGAAATGACTTTTTCACAAGAATCAAGGCTAACACTGCAGCGACAGTACTGAGGGAGTATTGCGCTATCAGATGAGCAGTCTTTGGAATGAAACGTTAAACCAAGGCCCCATCTGCCCTCTCAGGTGGATGCTAATGATCCTATGGGATTAAGTAGAAGCAGATCAGGGGAATTATTCCCTGTGGCCTGGACAATATTTATCCATCAAGCAACATCATAAAAACAGATCTGGTCATTATCACATTGCTGCTTGTGGGATCTTGCTGTGCTAAAATTGGCTGCTCTGTTTCCGACACTACAAGAGTGAGTCGGCATTATAAGTATACGTTGATTGTAAATCGCTTTGGAACATGCAGTAGTCATGAAAGGCGCTACATAAATGGAAGTCCTTTTTTTTCTTTTTCAATCCCAGCATGCAAGAAATTAGTTAGGTGACAGGTATCAGAGAGTAGGGAATAATGGCTGTTTTTCAGCTGGAGCGAAGTACACAGTGGGGTTCCCCAGGGTGACTGTTGGGATCCCTGGTGTTGCATGCCAATGCAGTGGGCTTGTGTACAGAGGGGGTAATGTCCAAGTTTTCAGATGGAAGGAAACTCAGAAATGTTAATAAACAGTGAGAAGGATAGTAACAGACTTCAGGAGGACAGAGACTGACTGATGAAATGGGCAGGAACATGGCAGATGGAATTTAACACATTGAATTGTGAAGTGAGACATTTGGGTAGGAAGTATGAGAAGAAAAAAATATAAAATAAATGGTACCATTATAGAGTGAGTGCATGATTAGAGAGACCTAGGGTGTAAACACACAGATCTTAGTTAGTAGCATGCAGTGTCCTTGGTGTTAGAGAGAGACACAGAGTAATAAAACTCAGGAGGAAATGCTGATATTTATGCATCATTGGTTTGGTCCCAGATGGAGAATTGTGTCCAATTCTGATCACCACACATTGGTAAGGATGTCAAGGACTTAGTGAAGATACAGAGGTGAATTACTAGAATGGTACCAGGGATCTGGGAATACAGTTACGTGGATAGATTCGAAAAGCTGGGATTGTTCTCATTAGAGCAGTGATAGGTAAGGGGAGATTTGATATAAAATTCAAAATTATGAAGGGTTTTGATAAGGTAATCAATGTGAAACTGTTTCCAGTGTCAGAAACAGGGTTGGCACAGTGGTGCAGTGGTTAGCATTGCAGCCTCATATTATGGGTACTGCCTGTGTGGAGTTTGTGGGTTTCCTCCCTCAGCCAAAAGTCGTGCAGGTTGATAGGTAAATTGGCCATTATAAATTGCCCCTAGTATAGGTAGGTGGTCGGGGAATATAGGGACAGGTGAGGATGTGGTAGGAATATGGGATTAGTGCAGGATTAGTGTAAATGGGTGGCTAATGGTCGGCACAGACTCGGTGGGCCGAAGGGTCTGTTCCAGTGCTGTATATCTAAATCCAAAAATCTGAAGTTCAGTATTAAGAAGACACAGACTGAAGGTAATTGACAAAAAACCAGAGGTGAAATGAGGAGAATTTTCTTCCACAGCGAGTTGTTGGGATCTGGAATTCATTGGCTGAAAACATGGTGGAAGCAGATTCAATAATATCATTCAAAAGGCAATTTAGCAAATACTTGAAAAGGAAAAGAAAAACAGGAGTCTGGGGAAAGAGGAGGAAAGAGGAACTAATTAGATGGCTCTTTCGAAGAGACAGCACTGACACAAAGGGCCGAATAGCCTTCTTCTGTGCTGCATCAATCTCTTATTTTATGAGCAAGAGAAAGTGAGTGAAGAGAGAGAGAAAGACAGAGAGTGAGAAAGTGTGAAAGAGAGAACAGCAAATAGAAATAGAGAGTACGTCGTGTTTTTGGGCAGAGGGATCATGATCTGCCCGTGCCCGTTCCTGTTGAGGCAGGTGACAAACACACTTCCTGCTGCCTCCTCATTTCCATGAATTCTACGTGCCACCCCGGGTAACCCGCGTTGCTGTCTGTCTGGATGCTTAACAGGGCCCTAATGGTGTGTGAGGCTGACACATGTTTCAGCCAGGTTCAGCTTTTAAACGCAGTCTGTCCCTCTTAAAGAGGTGATGCACTGATTCACTGGAGGCTGCTGCTGCTCACTGTGAATTCTGCAATTGGAGACAAGGTAAATAGCACACTGCAACAGAGGGTTCTGCGGTTCACGGATGTGGGGATGGATGTCTTAGTTACGAAGGGTGACAGGAGGAGAGAGGCTCTGTTTCCGTGTGGTGGGGTGGAGACTCCCAAGGAACGTCCTCCGAAGGGAATCGGTGAAGGTGGCCAGGGAGGTCAATGCAAGAACTCTCGCCACGAGAATCTGGCAGCAGAGCCAGAAGAAGTTTAATGAGCTCACACGGGTGGTCAATGTCATTGAATTAAGCTCCAAATGGCACCTCCTACCCCCAACATCACCAACCTCTCACACTGCTCAATGCACCACACCCCCATCATTCACCCATCAGCAGTCCCTAACACTCAGGACTCACACCTAACATTCACATACTCCACCTCACCCTCACACACCTTGTACTGATAGCAGTCTCACACCCACCTCTCACTGCCTCCAATTACCTCCAGCTATTCAGCTATGGCAGGCATATCATCAAAACACAATGTAACACAATCATTAATATTCTGCCTCCTTTCTTGCAGGACAAGGTGACCCATAATCACAGGGAGCAGCAAGTGAACTGGCGAGTGCCAGGCATACCTTCATCCCCTGAGCTTGAGGGAGGAGATGGTTCTTCACATCATGGGACCGGCTGTGACAGAGCCCGTGGCATCCGGCATCGCCGAGAGCATTCAGGATGATGCTATGTTCCTGCCTTATGCCCCTTCTTAACTCCCACCTCCCCCCACATCCTGCTGACTGGGATGATGTACAAGCTGCAGATGGTGGGATCATGGACCTCCTGCTTTCCAACCCACCCACAATCTCTCATCCCAATACGATCCTTCTGATTTTACACTTCCCAATGGTCCCCCAAAACTGCCAGCTTCCCAGTCACAGCAGCTCCAGGAGACAGAGAGAGAGAGCATCAGCACAGGACTGATGGTGAAGCCCCATCACTTAGTCTGATACTCACAGCCTCCAGCTCAAATACATCCACTGTGTGTGCCTTAGAGGCTGGTATAGAGTCGGAATCTGCACATGCTGATTTACCGAAAACGCACGAACTGCAGCCAGGGCAGGGGGAAAGGATAGTGCATGTGGCAGCTCCCGGACAGCGAGGTCACAAACGTGTTATAATACACAGGACTCAGATCAGAACATTACTGGGCTGCTGCCTATGTCGAGGTGGTACAGTTTGAATCGAAGCCCTCAAGGCCCAGAGCTGCTCGAGGACATCCTGCAAGGTCATCTGCAGTCTCCCCGAATGAAAGTCAGCAGTCTTCCACCAGCCATGCTGCAGTCACTAGGGAAACACTGGGGAGCACGAGGCAAGTCGAGGGAACGCACAAGACAGAGACTAAGGGAATATACAAGGGTGAATAGTTCCATTTTCCTTTTGTATAATTGGATGTGTTGTTGGATAAAGATGTTACTGAAAAGGTTTTTGTTGGTGGTTTTTATTACAGGATGGTGACCAAGGGGACACTGTGATGGGGCGTCTCAGATGGGTGAAATGGTGGAGAATGGGTGATCCATGGTGGGAAAGGGAAGTTGTCCTATGGGAAACAAAATCTTAGCAGGGACTCTCCGACAGCCTGTCTAGTTCGAAGGCGTCCAGGAAATATCCTCCCTGCGTCCTCCTCCTCCTCCTGAGGTGTCCTCCGGATTCCTGGTGCCAATGCCTGTGTCCTCATGATGGTGATGATATGAAGGGTGCAGCAGAACACCATGAACTTGGACACCTGCTTCAGTGTGTACTGGAGGGCTCTCCCCGTGCGGTTCAGACATTGAAAGCATTGCTTCATCACACCGATGGTCTGTCCCACCATGTTCCTGGTGACTCCATTGCTCACATTATACACATATTAATTGTGGGAGGTTGGGTGGCGGTGGTAGGTGGTTTGGGGATGCAGAAACATGAGCTGTGTCTAGACGGATTTTTTTCTTTGCCTCCGAGGAGCCACATTCTGGTTCTGTATGGAAGCCCTAAATGTTGAGAATGGCTGACTGCTTCAGAATGAAGGTATGGTGGCTGCTGACAGGGTAGTGAACATTCACCAACATGATGTACTGGGCATGCTCACACACCAACTGTACATTAATGGAGTGAGAGTTCTTTCAGTTCCTGTACTTCTCCCCATTGACATGGGGCCCCCGCAGAGACACCTCCACCATCAGGATTCCCGCTATCCTGACAAAGCCACGGGATCTCTCATTCTGCTTCTCCCTGCTGAGCGAAAAAACGATGACATAGATGGTCACCCTCACCTCCCAGAATTATCAATGGTAATGGACAACACACAGGCCTCGCAACTACTGGTCAGTTAGTTTAACATCAGTGATGAGGAAGGTTTTAGAAACTAAATCAGCGGGAAAAAAATCAAAACACACTAGGAGATGTTTGAGTTAATTAAGTGTTGTCTGCACGGATTTTTAAAAAGCAGATCATGCTTTCATGAACTAATTGAATTTATTTTGATGAAGTAACAGAGCAGGTTGATGAAAAGAATGTGGTGGATGGTCTACGTGGATTTTAAGAAAGCGTTTGATGAAGTACCACACAAAAGGATGTGGAAGCTTTAGAGAGGGTGCAGAGGAGATTTACCAGGATGCTGCCTGGACTGGAGGGCATGTCTTACGAAGAAAGGTTGAGGGTGCTCGGTCTTTTCTCATTGGAACGAAGAAGGATGAGAGGTAACTTGGCAGAGGGTACAAGATGATGGGAGGCATAGATAGATTGGATAGCCAGAGGCATTTTCCCAGGGCAGAAAGGGCTATCACCAGGGGGCATAATTTTAAGATGATTGGAGGAAGGTTTTGGGGAGATGTCAGAGGTAGGTTCTTTACACAGAGAGTGGTGGGTGCGTGGAACGCACTGCCAGCGGCGGTAGTAGAAGCAGATACATTAGGGACATTTAAGTGACTCTTGGATAGGTACATGGATGATAGTAGAATGAAGGGTGTGTAGGTAGTTTGATCTGAGAGCAGGTTAAAGGTTCAGCACTACATCGTGGGCCGAAGGGCCTGTACTGTGCTGTACTGTTCTATGTTCTATGTTCTAAAATGTTGGATAACAAAATTGAATCACATGGATTAGCATCCAATTGGATCAAATATTGATTGATGGAAAGAAAAGGGTGAGTAGTGTTAAATGGTAGTTTTTCAGACTGGAGGATGGTAGGCAGTGATGTTCCCCAAGGGTCAGTGCTGGAACCACTTTTTTTTTGCTATATATAAATGACTTGAATCTTGGAATACAGAGCAGAATTTCAAGGCTTGCCAATGACACCGAACTTGGACGCACGGCAAACACTGAGGATGACACAAACTGCCTGCAACAGGATATCGACAATCCAGCAGAATTAACAGAGCAATGGCAGGTGGAATTTAGTACAGAGGAGTGTGAGGTGATGCCTTTTGCCAGACGGAATAGGAAGGCAATATAGACTTAATGACACAGTTCTGAACATTGTGCAGGAGCAGAGGGACCTGGGGCTCCATATGCATTTATCATTGCAGGTGGCAGGACATATTAGGAGAGTGTTTAGTAAAACATATCAGATCTTGGAGGCAAGGATACAAAAGCAGGGAAACATAGAAACATAGAAAATAGTAGCAGAAATAGGCCATTCGGTCCTTCGAGCCTGCTGCGCCATTCGTTATGATCATCGCTGATCATCCAACTCAGTAATCTTTTCCCCCCATATCCTTTGATCCCTTTAGAACCAAGAGCTATATCTAACACCTTCTTAAAAACATACAATGCTTTGGCCTCGACTGCTCCCTGTGGTTGCGAATTCCACAGGCTCACCACTCTCTGGGTGAAGAAATTTCTCCTCATCTCAGTCCTGAAAGGTTTACCCCTTATCCTTAGACTGTTACCCCTGGCTCTGGACACCCCAACATCGGGAACATCCTTCCTGCATCTAGTCTGTCCAGACTGATTATAATTCTGCAGGTTTCTATGAGATCCCTCCCTCACTCTTCTGAACTCCAGCGAATATAATCCTAACCGACTCAGCTTCTCCTCATACATCAGTCCCGCCATTCCAGGAATGAGTCTGGTAAACCTTCGCTGCACTCCCTCTATTGCAAGAACCTACTTCCTCATATATGGAGACCAAAACTGAACACAATATTCCAGATGTGACCTCACCAAGGCTCTGTATAATTGCAGCAAGACATCCCTGCTCCTGTACACGAATCCTCTCGTTATAAAGGCCAGCGTACCATTTGCCTTTTTACCGCCTGTTACACCCGCATGCTTACCTTCAGCAACTCATGTACGAGAACATCAATAATTCCCTTCTCTCAGTTTATACCAGTTCTGATAATAATCTGCCTTCCTGATTTTGCTACCAAAGTGGATAACCTCACATTTGCCCACAATTATACTGCATCTTCCATGCATTTGCCCACTCACTCAACTTGCCCAAATCACACTGAAGCCTCTATGCATCCTCCTGACAACTCACCCTCCCACCCAATTTTATGTCATCTGAAAATGTCGAGATATTACATTTAGTTCCCTCATCTAAATCATTAATATATATTGTGCGTAGCTGGGGTCCTAACACCGATCCCTGTGGTACCCACTGTTCACGTTCTGCCATTCAGAAAAAGACCCGTTTGTTCCCACTCTTTGTTTCCTGTCTGGCAACCAATTTTCTATCCATCACAATAAACTACCCCCAATCCCATGTGCTTTAATTTTACACGCTAATCTCTTATATGGTACTTTGTCAAAAGCGTTCTGAAAGTCCAAATAAACCATATCCACTGGCTCCCCCTCATCAACTCTTACTAGTTACATCATCGAAGAATTCTAGTAGATTTGACAAGCATGATTTCATTTTCGTAAATTCATGATGACTTTGTCGAATTCTACCACTGTTCTCCAAGTGCTCTGCTATAAAATCTCTGATAATGGCCCCAGGATTTTCCCCACTTTCGACGTCAGGCTCATTGGTCTATAATTCCCTGTTTTCTCTATATATCCCTTTTTAAATAGTGGAGTTACATGAGCTACCGTCCAATCTGTAGGAACTGTTCCAGAGTCCATGGAATCTAGGAAGATGTCCAGCAGTGCATCCACTATTTCTGGGGTCACTTCCTTAATTATTCTTGGATTAAGATTATCAGGCCCAACACCATTTCTCTACTAATACTGATGTATTTAACTTCCTATCTCTCACTAAACCCTGTGTTCCCCAACATTGCTGGTATGATATTTGTGTCCTCCTTTGTGAAGACAGAATCAAAGTATGCACTTAGATGGTCAGCCATTTCTTTGTTCCGCATAATAAATTCCGCTGTTTCTGAGTGTAAGGGACCTACATTTGTCTTCACCAATTGTTTTCTCTTCACATACCTATAGAAACTTTTACAGTCAGTTTTTATGCCCACACAAGCTTACTCTCATACTCTATTTGCTGCTTCTTAATCAATCCCAATGTCCTCCTTTGCTGAATTCAAAACTGCTCCCAATCCTCAGGTCTGTTGTATTTATTTTCCCTGGAGAATATGTGTGCCTCTTCCTTAGATCTAATGTTATCTCTAATTTCCCTTGCAAGCCATAATTTGGCTACCTTTCCCTTTTTTTTTCTTTTGTGCCAGGTATGCTGTTATAGATGCTACGCTGAAACTTTGTAATGCTTTGGTTAGACTCGAACTGGAGAGCTCTGTCCAGTTCTAATCACCACACTTTAGGAAGGATGTAAAGGTCCTTGAGAGAGTGCAGTGGAGATTTACCAGAATGGTTTCAGGGATAGGGGGTTTAGTTACAAGGTCAGTTTGGAGAAGCTGGATTTGTTGTCCCTGGAGCAATGGGGATTGAGATAGATTTGATAGAGGTGTACACGATTATTATAAGCTTAGATAAGATATTGAAGGAAAAGCTGTTCCCGTGATGAAACACGGACTAGGGGTCACAAATGGAACATTTTGGATAAGAGATGCAGGTGGAATATGAGGAAGAACTTTTTAACACAGTGGATGGTAACGATCTGGAACTCACTGCCCATGAGAGTGGTGGAAGCCGAGACAATCAATGACTTCAAAAGGAAACTGGGTGGAACCTGAAGGAAATGCACTTGCAGAGCTATGGGGATTGAGCAGGGGATTGAGACTGACTGGATTGTTCCACATAGAACCGGAAATGATGGGCGAATGGCCTCCTTATGTGTCGTAAATGACGCTGTGACTCCATCAACCTCTACTACTCTATACTGGATATGTCTCCTGCTCCTGCCTGGAAATATCCAAATACATAGAGTTTCAATGAAACTGCGATCTTAACGTCCACTGACAGCTCCGTCCTCACTCTGGCGTGAGGCTCCATGTGTTGCAGGAGGTGACACAGCTCTGTGGCTAACTCCTTTTTGAATCAGAGTCACCTCACACACTGCTCCTGGTGAAGGTAAGGTAGGGGAAGTGCTCTTGGAAAACCCAGGGTGGGTAGGGTAAAGCCCCTTCCTCCTTCCTCTTTAGAGAGCGCCCCCTCTCAACATCCTCTGCTCCATTTGTTGGTCATGTTACAGACCCAGAGAAATTGCAACTACAGTCCCCATACCTCGTCCAGAGTTGGGTCACCAAATCCTCTGTCCTCCCTGAATGTCTGCAGCAGCTCACAACACAACATCCAGAAAACCATCCACAGCACCTCCACTAACTTTACAATAGCAAAAGTAAGTCAAAAGCCCCTCGCCTGTAATTCGGATGTCTGGTCCTTTTAAATAACACTAAAGGGGCTCCTCGTGCTGCTGAATATATGTTCAGCTGAGAATGACTAACACAGGTGGTCAGTGGACATGCACAGGACAAGTTTCAAAGACATATATCAAAGCTGCTGCAATGGCTGAGTGGCACCATATTCAGACCCTTCCTCACACTACCAGCACATGCTTGATAAACCCGGGCTAAATCCCTGTCTAGCGCTAAATCCCTGTCCAGCATGGAGCACTGGAAGTGACCGGCAGCTCAGCTCATACCATTTTATGGATCCAAGCGTCCATGACGTTGGGCCCTGTGGCGCTGTGGAGCTGAAAATCGTGGTCAGTGGGAGAATAAAGAGGGGGTGAAGTTTATTTTTAAAGCTAATTGAAGAAAATACTAGAAAGCCAAAAGGAATATGGGAACGGTCAGGGGAATGGGACTAACTGGAGGGGTGAGGCCATGGAGGGATTCAAACACATGAATGAGAATAATAAAATTAAGGTGCTGCCAGACTGGGAATCAATGTAAATCAGTGAGCACAAGGGTGATGGGTGATCGGGATTGGTGTGAGTTGGAATACAGGCAGCAGAGTTCTGGATGGGCTGTAGTTTATGAAGGTTTATAAATGGGAGGGTGACCAGGATAGAATTGGAATAGTCAAGTGTGTATTTAACAAAGGCACAGATGAATGTTTCTGCAGCAGATAGGCTGAGGCAGAGGTGGAGATGTGTGTTTGTACAGAGGTGATAGTAGGCAGGGTTGGTGAGAATATGGAGATGAACTCAGCTCAGATTTAAATAGAACACAGAGGTTGCAAACTGTCTGGTTCAGCCTCAGATATTTGGCAATGAGGAGATCGTGGTTCATGGATAGTGGATGGAATTTCTTATGGAGACCAATGACAACTGCACTCTTCCCAAATTTAAATAGCAAGAACATTATTTCAGTGAAACAAATTTTACAGATCTCATAGCGGGAAATAGAGACTTACCAGAGACAGCAAAGATGGGAGAGTAAATTACAAGCACTCTAATGCACATAGCAATGGTTTATTGAGCTAATATCTGGAGACTGAAATTTGCCAGGAATAACAACAGCAGCAAGGAGGGCAGCGGAAATGACAAGAATGGTAATGCAGTTAAACATGGTTTATAGAATTAATAGCTAGATACAGAGACTTACTAGGGACACCAATAATAGCCAGGAAGGGGTAGTAAATGTATTGAATATTCCTCAGTGAGTAATAGATCCGACTGTTTAATGAGAACTGATCATAATCTGCAGAAAGAAAGTTAAACTCCCAGATGAAACTCCTGTTCATTGTTGTAACATTCCAATCTATTGCACTCTGATTCTGATCTTTCCTCTTCCTCTCTCCAGAGCCGCTGATCCCTGTTAGTGCCGGGAGTGATGTGATACTCCCACTGACACTATGTGATAACACATTGAAAGGAGCCCCTTATTAATAGAAGAGGGAAATCTTCCAGTGACACAATTAGGGTCCATGGAGACTGACATTAATTGCAGTCACTGAACAAACAGGTTCAGTTAACCCTTTTCAATCCAACAATTTTTGAATAACAATAAACTAGAACATTTACCCGGTCTGGATGGGAATTCTGAGGGTTGGTGAGAGAAGGAATGGTGCAAATGGAAGAAGCACTGCACAGAATCTGTCAATTCTCTTTGGATATCGGAGTGATGACAGAGCACTGGAGGGCTGCAAATTATACACTTAGTTTACAAGAAGGAGGGATGTGGTAAACCCTGTACTGTCCAGTCAATCTGACATCAGTGGTGGTGAAATTTCACAACCCAGGACAGAAATATTATTTGCTTGGAAAAGCATAGCATAATAAATTTCAAGCCACATGGATATGCTAATGACAATTCATGTCTGGCAAAGTTCAGCAAGAACTTATCCCAAGGTACTTCACAGCAGCATTATGAAACAAAGTATAACACTGAACCACCAAGGGAGATATTAGGTTAGGTGACCAAATGTTTGGTCAAAGAGGCAAGTTTTAAAGGAGTGTCTTAAAGGATAAAAGCGAGGTGGAGAGATGGAGAGATGGAGCTGTGTAGGGCGTGTATTCCAGAGCTTTGGGCCGAGGCAACTGAAGGTGTGGCCACAATGGTGGAGTAATTAAAATCAGGGATGCACAAGAGGCCAGAATTAGAGGAGCAGAGATATCTCAGAGGTTTGTGGGGCTGGAGGGGATTACAGAGTTAGTGAGGGGTGAGGCAATGGAGGGATTGGAAAACAAGAATGAGAATTTTAAAATCAAGACATTGCTTGACTGTGAGCTGATGTCGGTCAGTGATCGGGGAATGAGACTTTCTGTGAGTTAAGGCACAGGCAGCAGAGTTTTAGATGACCTCAAGGTTACAGATAGTAGAATGTGGGAGAATGAGTTCGAATAGTCCAGTCTACAGGTAATGAAAGCATGACTGAGAGCTTCAGCAGCGGATGAGTTAAGACAGGGGTGAAATCAGGCGATGTTATTGAAGTGGAAATAGGTGGTGATAGTGATGGCAAGAATATAACGGTGGAAGCTCATTTTGTGGTCAACTGTCACAGAATCACAGAATTGTTACAGGTGGCCATTCTGTCCATCGTGTCTGCACTGGCTGTCCAAAAGAGCAATTCATCTAGTACCGCTTCCCTGTCTTCTCCCTGTAACTCTGTACAATTTTCCTTTTCAGACAGCTATCCAATTTCTTCCTGAATGCCTCGATTGAATCTACCTCCACCACACTCTCAGGCAGTGCATTCCAGACCTTAAGCACTCGCTGTGTGAAAAAGTTTTCTTCATGTCACTTCTGCTTCTTTTACCAATAACTTTTATTCTTTACCCTCTCGTTTTCGAATCTTTCAGGAGTGGGGACAGTTTTTCCCTATCCACTCTGTCCAGACACCTCATAATTGTGAATACCTTTTTTTCTAATCTCCTCTCAGCCTTCTCTTCTCTAAGGAAAATGTTCCCAGTTCTCCAGTCTCTCTTCATTACTGATATTCTTCATCTCTGGAACCATTCTTGTGAATGTTTATGTACACTCCCCAATGTCTTCACGTTACCTAAAGTGTGGTGCCCAGAACTAGACGTAATACTGCCACTGAGGCCAAACTAGTGTATCATACAAGTTCAAAATAACCTCTTTGCTTTTGCATTCCATGCTGCTGTGAATAAAACACAGGATACTGTCTGGTTTATTAAGTGCTCTCAACCTCTCCTGCCAACTTCAATGACCCATGCATAGAGACACCCAGGTCCTCTGCTCCTGCACACCCTTTAGAGTTGTACAATTTATTCTATATTGCCTCTCCATGTTCTTCCTATCGAAATGAATCACATCACATTTCTCCACATTGAACTTCATCTGCCACCTGTCTGTCCATTTCACCAACTTGTCTATGTCCGTTTGAATTTCTACACTATCCTCCTCACCGTTCACAATGCTTCCAAGTTTTGCATCATCTGCAAACTTTGAAATTGTGCCCTGTGCACCAAGATCCATGTCATTAATATTTGTCAGGAAGAGAAACGATCCCAACATTGATCCCTGGGGAACTCCACTACAAGTCTTAAATGAAAACAAAAAGTGCTGGAAAGACTCAGCAGGTCTGGAAGCATCTGTGGAGAGTGAAGCAGAGTTAACGCTTCAGGCCTGTGACCTTTCATCAGAATTGGCAAAGGTTAGAAAGGTCAGGTTTTAAGGAAATAAAGCAAGGGTGGGGCAAAAGAGAAAAAAGAGGTGTTGAAAGGACAGAGGGTCATAGAGATTAACTGACAAGGAGGTCCTGGGGCAAAGGCAAAGAGAGTGTGCTTGTGGTGTGGTGAAAGACAAAGCGTAAGTGCAGCGAAGGTGTTACATGACAAAATAATGAACAGCCCAAGCCAAAAGCAGCAACATCAAAAAATCCAGTTTAAGGCCAGGACATGGCAAAAAAAATGATAAAGCAAAATAATTAAAAGAGCCAGTCTTGATCTGAAATTATTGAACTCAATGTTCAGTCTGGAAGTCTGTAGAATGCCTAATCGGACAATGAGGTTTTGTTCCTCGAGCTGACGTTGATGTTCACTGAGACACCGCCGCAGGCTGGGCTGTGGTTTATGGAGATTTATAACTGGGAAGGTGACCATGATAGAACTGGAATAGTCACGTGTAGATTTAACAAAGGCACAGATGAGAGTTTATGCAGCAGATGGGCTGAGGCCGAGGTGGAGATGGCAGTTATTGCAGAGGTGGTAGTCGGCATGTTTGTTGATGGAGGGAATATGGAGATGAAATCAGCTCAGGTTTAAATTACTACAGAGGTTGTAGACTGTCTTGTTCAGTCTCAGACACTGGCCAGTGAAAGGTAAGTGGTTCACAAATAGGGTATGAAGTTTCTTATGGAGACCAATGACACTAGCTTCAGTCTTCAAAAAAATAAATAAATTCCAAATCAGTATTTCAGTGAAGCAAGGTTTGCATATCTCATGGCTGGAACTAGAGTCTCACCAGGGCAACAACAGAAGCAAAGATGAGAGATTAAATTATACAAACCATAATGAGGTTAGCAATGGTTATATCAAGATAATAGCTGGAGGGATACCACAATCAGCAAGGGCAGAGTAAATGAGAAGTACAGTAATGCAGTTTAACATGGTTTATACAATGAAGAGCTGGATATAGAGACTTACCAGGAACACCAACAATAGCAAGGATGAGATAGTAAATGTATTGAATAATCTTCACTGCGTTATAGATGCTAGATGCTAATGGTAGCCGATCATAATATGCAGAAAGAGTGTCAAGATCCCAGGATAACCCCCTGCCCATTTTTGTAACATTACAATCTATTGTTCTCAGATTCTGACCCATTGTTGTCAGATTCCAATCTATTGTCCTCAGATTCTGATCTATCCTCCCCCTCTCTCTGGAGACGCTGGTCCCTATTAGTGCCAGGGATGATGCTCCCACTCAAACTATGTGAAAACACATCGAAAAGAGTCCCTTACTATTAGAAGATGGAGCACCTCCAGTGAAATAATTAGGTTCCATAGAGACCGACATTAATTACAGTCACTGAGCAAATAGATTCCGTTAACCTCTTTCATTCCGACACCTTGCATACCACAATAAAGCAGAAAATTTACTCTGGACAGGATGCGTGAGGGTTACTGAGGGAAGGAATGGTGAAAATAGTAGAGGCACTGGCCAGAATCTTTCAATCCTCCGTGGATATGGGAGCGATGACAGAGGACTGGAGCACTGTAATTGTTACACCCTGTTTAGAAAAGGAGAGATAGAGTAAACCCTGTAATTACTGAGCAGTCAGACACGCATCACTACTGGAGAAATTTCATGGGGTCACAACCCAGGACAAATATATTCGTTTCTTTGAAAAACATATGATAACAAACAAGAAGCAGCAGGGGTCTGGTAATAACAAATCATGTTTGGCAAACTTCAACAACAATTTATATTTATACAGCGCCTTTAACATAATGAAATGTCCCAAGGTGCTTCCCGAAAATGAGATACTAGTTTAAAGTTTGGTCAAAGAAGTAGATTTTAACGGGCGTGTTAAAGGATGAAAGCGAGTTGGAGAAGCGGAGAGGTGAAGGGAGGGTATTCTAGAACTTGGAGCCTCATTAGCTGAAGGTGCAGATAATAGTGGTGGAGTGATGAAAATCAGGGATGCACAAGAGGCCAGAATTAGAGATGCACAGATATCTTGGCGGATTGTGGAGCTGGAGGATATTACAGAGATAGGGAGCACATATAAGGAGCAAGAGGGTAACTAGAGAAAGATTAGATTAGATTAGAGATACAGCACTGAAACAGGCCCTTCGGCCCACCGGGTCTGTGCCGAACATCAACAACCCATTTATACTAATCCTACACTAATCCCATATTCCTACCAAACATCCCCACCTGTCCCTATATTTCCCTACCACCTACCTATACTAGTGACAATTTATAATGGCCAATTTACCTATCAACCTGCAAGTCTTTTGGCTTGTGGGAGGAAACCGGAGCACCCAGAGGAAACCCACGCAGACACAGGGAGAACTTGCAAACTCCACACAGGCAGTACCCGGAATTGAACCCGGGTCCCTGGAGCTGTGAGGCTGCGGTGCTAACCACTGCACCACTGTGCCGCCCGAAAGGATTGGCCCACTCAAGGACAAAGGAGGAAAGTTATGCGTGGAGTCAGAGAAAATGGGTGAGATTCTAAACGAGTACTTTGCATCGGTATTCACCGAGGAGAGGGACATGACGGATGTTCAGGTTCGGGACAGATGTTTGATCACTCTAGGTCAAGTCGGCATAAGGAGGGAGGAAGTGTTGGGTATTCTAAAAGGCATTAAGGTGGACAAGTCCCCAGGTCCGGATGGGATCTATCCCAGGTTACTGAGGGAAGTGAGAGAGGAAATAGCTGGGGCCTTAACAGATATCTTTGCAGCATCCTTAAACACGGGTGAGGTCCCGGAGGACAGGAGAATTGCTAATGTTGTCCCCTTGTTTAAGAAGGGTAGCAGGGATAATCCAGGTAATTATAGACCGGTGAGCCTGACGTCAGTGGTAGGGAAGCTGCTGGAGAAGATACTGATGGATAGGATCTATTCCCATTTGGAAGAAAATGGGCTTATCAGTGATAGGCAACATGGTTTTGTGCAGGGAAGGTCATGTCTTACCAACTTAATAGAATTCTTTGAGGAAGTGACAAAGTTGATTGATGAGGGAAGGGCTGTAGATGTCATATACATGGACTTCAATAAGGCGTTTGATAAGGCTCCCCATGGTAGGCTGATGGAGCAAGTGAAGGCGCATGGGGTCCAGGGTGTACTAGCTAGATGGATAAAGAACTGGCTGGGCAACAGGAGACAGTGAGTAGCAGTGGAAGGGAGTTTCTCAAAATGGAGACGTGCGACCAGTGGTGTTCCACAGGGATCCGTGCTGGGACCACTGTTGTTTGTGATATACATAAATGATTTGGAGGAAAGTATAGGTGGTCTGATTAGCAAGTTTGCAGACGACACTAAGATTGGAGGCGTAGCAGATAGTGAAGGGGACTGTCAGAGAATACAGCAGAATATAGATAGACTGGAGAGTTGGGCAGAGAAATGGCAGATGGAGTTCAATCAGGGCAAATGCGAGGTGATGCATTTTGGAAGATCCAATTCAAGAGTGAACTATACAGTAAATGGAAAAGTCCTGGGGAAAATTGATGTAAAGAGAGATTTGGGTGTTCAGGTCCATTGTTCCCTGTAGGTGGCAACGCAGGTCAATAGAGTGGCCAAGAAGGCATCTGGCATGCTTTCCTTCATCGGACGGGGTATTGAGTATAATTGTTGGCAGGTCATGTTACAGTTGTATAAGACTTTGGTTCGGCCACATTTGTAATACTGCATGCAGTTCTGGTCGCCACATTACCAAAAGGATGTAGATGCTTTGGAGAGGGTGCAGAGGAGGTTCACCAGGATGTTGCCTGGTATGGGGGGCGCTAGCTATGAAGAGAGGTTGAGCAGATTAGGATTATTTTCATTAGAAAGACGGAGGTTGAGGGGGGACCTGATTGAGGTGTACAAAATCATGAGAGGGAGAGACAGGGTGGATAGCAAGAAGCTTTTTCCCAGAGTAGGGGATTCAAATACTAGGGTTCACGAGTTCAAAGTGAGAGGGGAAAAGTTTAGGGGGGATACGCGTGGAAAGTTCTTTACGCAGAGGGTGGCGGGTCCCTGGAATGCATTGCCAGCGGAGGTGGTAGACGCGGTCACGATAGTGTCTTTTAAGATGTATCTAGACAGATACATGAATGGGCAGGAAGTAAAGAGATACAGACCCTTCGAAAATAGGCAACAGGTTTAGATAGAGGATCTGGATCGGCGCAGGCTTGGAGGGCCGAAGGGCCTGTTCCTGTGCTGTAATTATCTTTGTTCTTTGTTCTATGGAGGTATTGAAAACGAGGATGAGAATTTTAAAATCAAGACATTGCTTGACTGGGAGCCATTTCAATCAGTGATAGAGGAAGAAAACTTGGTGTGAGCTAGGACATGGGCAGCAGAGTTTTGGATGACCTCAAGTTTACAGAGGCTAGAATGTGGGAGATCAGCCAGGAGTGAGTTGGAATATGTATGCACAGAGGTAACAAAGGCATGAATCAGGGAATCACATAATTATTACAGCACAGAAGGAGGCTATTCAGTGTATCATGTACACATCGTCTCTCCGAAAGAGCAATTAACCTCGTGCCATTCCCCGCCTTCCCCCCATAACCCTGCACATTCTTCCTTTTCAGATAACAGTCTGATTGCATTTTGAATGCTTCAATTGAACCTGTCTCCATTACATTCTCAGGCAGTACATTCCAGTCCTTAGCCATTCCTTGCGTGAGAAAATATTGCCTCATGTCACTTCTGCCTCTCTTACCCATTAATTTCAATCTGTGCCCTCTCGTTCTCGATTCTTTTCACGAGTGGAAACAGTTTCTCTCTGTCTCCTCTGTCCAGACCCCTCATGGTTTTGAACAACTCTATCAAATCAACTCACCTCTCAGCCTTCTCTTCTCCAAGGAAAATGATCCTAACTTCTCCTGTCTATCTTCATAACTGAAATTCCTCATGCCTGGAAGCATTCTCATGGATCTTTTCTGTACTCTCTCCAATGCCCTCACAATCTTCCTAAATTGTGGTGCCCAGAATTGGACAGAATATTTCAGCTGAGGCTGAATCAGTGTTTTATATAAGTTCAACATAACTTCCTTGCTCTTGTACTGAATGTCCCTGTTAATAAAGCCCAGGATACTGTATGCTTTATTAAATGCTCTCTCAACCTCTCCTGCCAACATCAATGACTTATGCACATATACACCTCGGTATCTCTGCTCCTTTAGAATGGTGCCCTTTATTTTACATTATCTCAATATTCTTCCTACCAAAATGAATCACTTCATATTTCTCTGCATTGAAATTCATCTACCACCTGCCTGCCCATTCCACCAAGTTGTCTAAGTACTTTAGAAATTCAACACCATCCTCCTCACAGTTCACAATGCTTCCACGTTTCGTATCATCTGCAAACTCTGAAATTGTGCCCTGAACACCATGGTATTGGTCAATTACCTTCTTTGGCCTCCTTGTCTCGGGAGAAAATGTGTAAGCACCTGGAGGTGGTCAGTGGTTTGTGGAGCCGCACCTGGAGTGGCTACAAAGGCCAATTCTAGAGTGAATTGGCTCTTCCACAGGCGCTGCAGATAAAATTGGTTGTCGAGGCTATTTCATGGTTGGCTCTCTCCTTGTGCTTCTGTCTTTTTTCCTGCCAACAAGTCTCTTCGACTCACCATTCTTCAGACCCGCCTTTATGGCTATCTGCAAGCACTAGAGATCACTGGCAATTGACTCCCACAATTTGTGGTCAATGTCACAGGACTTCATTTCGCGTTTGCAGATGTCTTTAAAGCAGCGACACTGATGGCCAGTGGGTCTGATACCAGTGACAAGCTTGCTGTACAATGCGTCATTGGGGATCCTACCATCTTCCATGTGGCTCACATGGCCAAGCCATTTCAAGCGCTGCTGACTCAGTAGGGTGTATATGTTGGGGATATTGGGCGCCTCGAGGACTTCCACGTTGGAGATATGGTCCTGCCACCTGATGCCAAGGATTCTCCGGAGGCAGCGAAGATGGAATGAATTGAGACGTCGCTCTTGTAATATATATCAGGAAAATCAAGGGTACCAACACTGATCCCTGGGGACCTCCAGCCTTTCCTCCAGCCCCCAAAAAACATTCACAAACTACAATTCTTTCTTTCCTGCCACTCAGCCAAAGCCGTATCCATGTTGTTACCGTCCCTTTTCATTCATGAACTATAAGTTTTCTCACAAGTCTGTTATGTGGCACAGTATCAAATGTCTTTTGTAAATACAATACACCACATCAATAGCATTGCCCTCATCAACCCTCTCTGTTACCTTCTCAAAATCTCCAGGCTGTTAGTTAAATAGTATTTGCCCTTCAGGAATCCATGCTGTTTTCCTTACTTAACCCGAATTTGTCCATGTGACTATTAATTTGTCCCGAATTATTATTACTAGAAGTTTCCCCACCACTGCAGTTAAATTGACTGGCCTGGAGTTCTTGGGATTATCTTTAAACCCATTTTTGAACAAGGATGTAATATTTGCAATTCTCCAGTCCTCCAGCATCACCCCAAGTCTAAGGAAGATTGAGAATTTATGGCCAGTGCCTCTGCGATTTCCACTCTCACTTCCCTCATAATCTTTGGATGCACCTCATTGGCCCTGGTGCTTTATTCACTTTACCTCTAGACAGCCTATCTAATATGTCCACTTTATCAATTTTAAACCCTTCTTGTTTCTTAATTACCTGCTCTTTCGCCATTGCCTGTGTTGTACCTTCTTCCTTGTGTTATGACCCGAGGCGAGAGGTGTGCACTGTTAATTCAGTCCTGCTTCTCCACAGGTCACAACATTTTTTTCTCATTTTCCCACTTGCTGAAACAGTCCATCAGATACACTATTCTCATCACAATAGAACACACTTTACTGAACTAAACAATTAACAGTTTATCATAAATGAAGCAGGTGTAAGACCAGGAATCCTGCAGCGAGTAACTCACCTCCTGACTCCCCAAAGCCTATACACCATCTATAAGGCACAAGTCAAGAGAGTGATGGAATACTCTGCACTCGCCTGGATGGTTGCAGCTCCAACAACACTCAAGAAGCTCGACATCATCCAGGACAAAGCAGCCTATTTGATTGGCACACCATCCACATACATGCTCCCCCTTCACCACTGACGCACAGTGGCAGCAGTGTGTACCGTCTCCAAGATGCACTGCAGCAATGCACCAAGGCACCTTAGACAGCACCTTCCAAACCCGCGACCTCTACCATCTAGGACAAGGGGATCAAATGCATGGGAACATCACCACCTGCAAGTTCCCCTCCAATTCATACATCATTATGACTTGGAAGCATATCGCCATTCCTTCACTGTCGCTGGGTCAAAATCCTGGAAGTCCATCCCGAACACAATTGTGAGTGAACCTACCTCCCATGGACTGCAGCGATTCAAGAAGGCAGTTCACCACCACCTTCTCAAGGGTTATGGAGAGATGGGTAATAAATGTTGGCCTAGCCAGTGATGCCTGCATCTTAGGATCGAATAAAAATGTCTCAACTAGAAATGAAGTAAAACAATATCACACAGATCAAATTTTTAAAAATCCAACAATTAATTTTTAACTTCCCCTTCCCACCTTAACCAAAGTTCAAAGTCCCTTTTAACCTGAACCAAATTTTAAAGTTACTCTTTTTTTACCTTAGTCCTTTAAAACTCAAACACAGACATATACACTGGTTAACCAAAAACAAGATCTAAAAAAAAAGATTTTTCGCTCAGAGCTCTGTTACAAACAAAAAGCATTTGGGTTAACTAGTTGCCCATTTTGAAGGAAACAGCAGATGAGTTATGTTGTTCCAAACCAGCATGCAGTCTAACTTCTGAGCACACACATCCAGGTTACCAGACAACAGTTCTCTTCAGGCGGCATTGAGAATTATTTTTAGCAGGCTTTCTTCAAACAGGAAACAAGATGACTCAACTCCGCGGACTTCACAAGGTCTGTTCTGGAATTTCTGGAAAATGAGCTGGGTTGTGGTCTTCTCTGCTTTCTTGATTTTTTCTTCAGACTTGACGTTATCTCCTTCTAAAAGGTAAAACCACACACACTGACCGACAACCAGAAAGCTTATCAGTTTTTCTGCCCATCCCAGGTGTTCTCTGCGACGACGGGGCTTGTCTAATCAAAGGAGAACGTATCACTTTTCTGCCCGCTACCAGGGTTTTGGCTTCATCTCGAACCCGAGCCTTGTGATAACCAGTAACTCTGTTGCCAGTCCAGCTCCCTCTCAGTGACCTCTTGGTGGTTCAATTTTTTATAAAAAAACGGTCTAACATTTATTCAGCTGAACCATAAATGCCTTTAGAAATATTTTTTTTTACCAAAAAAGAATCACTTTTGTTACACTTGGTAAAGACAGATGCAACGTATTTATTTAATACTTCAACTATTCCCTCTGCATGCATGTGCAAATCCTCTGTGTGGCCCCTAATTGGTGCAACCCCTCCTTTTGCTACCTGTTTATACGTCTATAGAAAACTTAGGAACTCCATTTAATGCTAGCCGCCAGACTCTTCTCATATTCTATTTTACTTCTCTTACTTGCTTTTATGCTTCCGCTCTGCCTGGTTCTCAGTAGGATTGTCTACCTGGCGTCTGTCATAAGCACACTTTTTCTTTTTCATCTTAATCTCTACGTCACTCACCTCTTTTGTAATTCAGGGAGCTCTGGATTTGTTTACACTACCTTTCCCCTTCAAAGGAATATACCTTGACTGAGCCCAAACTATCGCCTCTTTGAAGGTAGCCCATTGTTCATCTATTGTTTTCCTGCCAATCGTTGACTCCAATTTATTTTCTCCAGCTGCATTCTTACCCCGCTGAAGTTGGCCTTCCCCCAGTTAATTATTCTTACCCTTTGTCCTTTTATGTAGTCAGCCTAAACCTTATGATGTAATGACCGCTGTCCTTTAAGTGCTTCCCTACTGGTATTTGATCCACTTGGCCCACCTCATTCCCAAGTAGCAGATCCAGCAGCGCCGCTTTTCTTGAATGAGGGTTTCAGCAGCAGATGAGCTGAGGCAGGGATTTAGTCAGGTGATGTTACAGAGATGGAAATAGGCGATTGTGGTGATGGCACCAGTATGAGGTTAGAAGCCTATTTTGTGGTCCAATGTGACACCAAGGTTGTGAACAGACTATAGTAATGTCAGACAGTTACTAGGAAGAAGGAAGGAATTGCTAGCTGGGGAAGGGAGATTGGAGCGGGAAGCAAAAACAAGGGGCTGAATTTTATTCTCCCCAGCGGAGTGCGAAACATTGGTGGCCCATATGTGCAGTCTGTGTCTGCTGTGCCACTGTGATGTAGCTGGCGACGGCTCATTTTAATACAGTGAAGGGGCCGCCCACTCCACCCCCAATCACGTAACAGGGACGGCCTCAGCGACAACAGTAGTGCTGTCAGCTGTCTCTGTACAGACACTGGTGACATTTTTATAGGGCAACCAGACCTGCCACAAAAAGTGCAAAGTTTAACCTCGTACACACACCCCCGCCAGTGCACTGCAAATAAAATGTTGCCCATTTCCCCCAAAAAACTTACATTGTATAGTTGCCTTCCCACCATCCCCTCCAAAGACTTAAACTGCCGAGTACCCTCGCAACCCAACAACTGTCCAAAGTGTAGAGTTTGCCCCTTCTTCCCCTACACTATTAATGCAGAGTTGACCACGCCCACCACAAGCACCAGCCACCACCACCCACCCCATCAGTACTCTAAAAATCCTACTTTCCCCCCTTCCCCACCACTGTGGTGCTGGCTTTCCCTGGAAGGGAAAGCGACGGTGTGTGAGAAGAAGGGTCACTGACCCGAAACGTCAACTCTGCCTCTCTTTCCACAGATGCTGCCAGACCTGCTGAGTGGTTCCAGCATTTCTGGATTTTATTTCAGATTTCCAGCATCTGCAGTATTTTGCTTTTATTATGAAGGTGTGTGAGTGTCAGCCGCTGCATGGAAGATCCCGGGCTGTCAGTAAGATCACAGGGAATTGGACTGAAATATATACATTAAGTTTATTGAAATATTTAAAGGAGGGTACCACTGCCGAGCGGTTGGGGGGAGGGGGCGGGGAGCCACGAGCCTCTGCACAGCTGGAAAGATCAGGCCCAGCAATCCCGATGTGTGGCTCCATGGAGACCTACATCAGGAGCCCAACAGAGTCCAGCCCAATGGTTTCAGTCTTCCCAATATTTTATTGGAGGAAATTTCTGCTCATCCAGTACTGGATGTCGGATAAACAGTCTGATAATTTAACAACAGTGGAGGAGTGGAGAGAGGTGGTGGTGAGGTAAACTTGATGGAGTTCTTTGATAAAACAATGGAGAGGGCTGATGAGGGTGGTGTGATTGAAGTTATATATATGGATGTTCAAAAGGTGGTTGATCAAATTACATTCAATAGACAGGTTAGGAAAACTGAACCCTATGGATTAAAGGGACAGTGATATTGTGGATATAACATTGGCTAATGAAAAGTCAACAGAGAGAAATGGTGAAAGGTTGTTGGTCAGACTCCAGGTGAGTATACAGTGGTGTTCCCCAGGGCTCGATATTGGGACCACTGCTCTGTTTGCTCTTGGAGAACCCGGGGTGGGTAGGGCAGAGCCCCCTCCTCCTCCCACTTTACAGAATTTCCCCTCTCTAGCCTCTGCTCCATTTGTAGGTCATGCAACTACAGTCCCCATAACTCGTCCAGAGTTCAGTTAGCAAATCCTCTGTCCTCCATGAATGTCTGCAGAAACTCACAACGCAACCTCCAGAAAACCATCCACTGCACGTCCACTAACTTTACAATAACAGAAGTAAGTCAAAAGCACATCACATGTAAGCTGAGTAAAAAATACACGCATATGAACTAGGAGCAGACGTAGGCCATTCGGCCCCTCGAGTCTGCACCGCCATTCAATCAGATCATAGCTGATCGGTTTGTGTTTCGAATTCCACACTCCCATCTAACCTTGATAACCTTTCATTCCCTGGCCTGATAAGAATCTATCTATCTCCACCTTAAAAATATTCAATGACCCCGTCTCCACCACCTTCTGTGGCAGAGAATTCCAAAGTCACACAACCCTCTAGAGAAAAATGTTCTCCTCCTCTCTGTCCTAAAGCGGCGACCCCTAATTTCGAAACAGTGCCCCCTAGCACTGGACTCACCCACAAGAGGAAACATCCATTCCTCATTCACCATGTCAAGGCCTTTCAGGTTCTTTTAAACTTCAGTCAAATCTCCCCTCACTATTCTAAATTCCAGTGAAAACAAGACCGTCCGTCCAACCTTTACTCAGAACACAACCTGCTCATTCCTGGTATCAATCTGGTAAACCACATCTGAACCGCCTCCAAAGCATTCACGTCCTCCATTAAATAAGGAGACCAAAACTACAGACAGTATTCGAGATGTGGTCTCACCAATGTCCTGTATAACTGAAGCATCACATGCTGACTTTTATTTTCAATTCCTCTTGTAATAAAGGAGAGCATTCCATTAGCCTTCTTTGTTACTTGCTGTACCTACCTACTAACAGTTTGTGACTCATGCACTACAGAACCTAGATCCCTCAGCACCTCGGAATTTTGCAGTCCTCCTGCCAAAGTGAAAAACTTCACATTTTCCCACATTATACTCCATCTGACAGATTTTTTTCCCCACTCACTCATCCTATCTATATTGGACTACAACCTCCTTATGTACTCTTCACAACATACTTTCCTACCTATCTTTGAGTCATCTGCAAATTTAGCTAACATGCCATCGCTTCCCTCATCTAAGTCTTTCATATAAATTGTAAAATGTTGAGGCCCCAGCACAGACCCATGATGGACTCAACTTGTCACATCCTGCCAATCTGAAAAGGACCCATTCATGCATACTCCCTCTTTTCAGCAACCGGCCAATAAAACTTTGATCCAAGCTAATATGTTACCCACTACACCATGAGCTCCTACTTTGCACAATAACCTTTTATGTGGCACATTGTCTAATGCATTCTGGAAATCCAAGCGCAGTATGTCAAAGGGCTCCCCTTTACCCATATCGCATGTTACTCCTTCAAAGAGCTCCAATAAATTGGTTAAAGATGACTTCCCTTTCACAAAACAATGCTGTCTATTCGCGATTACCTTGAGTATTTCTAAGTGCCCAGCGAAAGCCTCCTTAATGATCGATTCAAACATCTTCCCCACGACAGTTGTCAAGCTAACTGGCCTATAGTTACCTGCTTTCTGCATCCCCCTCTTCTTGAATAGAGGGGTTATATTTATTACTTTCCAGTCTGATGGAACCTTTCCAAAATTAGTGAACTTTGAAAAATTAACAACAACACGACTACTACCTCATTAGCCACCACTTTTAAGACTCTAGGATGAAGCCCATCAGGACCCGGGGACTTTTCAGCCCACAACTCCATACGTTTGCTCAGTAAAGCTTGGTATTTTCACCAAGTTTCTCTCTTCCTTCCACCTCCTGATTTACAGCTCCTACTGGAATGTTTCTTGTATCCTCGATAGTGAAGACAGAAACAAAATATTTGTTCATTGCATCCGCTGTTCCCTTTTTATCTACTATTAACTCCACATTCTCACTGTCCAGAGGACCAACGCTCTTTTTAAATACTCTTCTCCTTTTTAAATACACGGAGAAACTCTTGCAATCCATTTTTACATTTCTCGCTAGCTTCCTATCATACTCGAATGTCTTTCTCCTGATTAACCCGTTAGCCATTGTCTGCTGTTCTTTATATTCTGACCAATCATCTGAACTGCCACTCATCTTTGCACAATTATCTGCCTTTTCGTTAAGTGTGATGTTTTCCGTAATTTCTTACTAAACCGCTGGTGGGTCCTCCACCTGATAGTAGGAATATACTTATTATGGAGTATTCCTGAAATATCCCCTTAAATGTCTGCCACTGCTTCTCTATTGATCTATCTCCAACACTAGTAACCCAGTTCACTTCAGCGAGCTCAACTTTCATGCCCAAATAGTTTCCCTTATTCAAGTTTAAAATACTGATCATAGATCCACTCTTCTCTCTTTGAAACTGGATGTAAAATTCAGTCATAATGTGGTCGCTGCTACCGAGAGGTGCCTTTACTCTGAGGTCATTAATTAATCCTGTCACATTACATTATACGAAGTCTAATATAACCTTATCTCTGGTTGTTTCCAGAACGTGCTGTTCCAAGAAACTACCTCGAAAGCATTCTATGAACTCTTCATCCGGGCTACTGTTCCCAATCTGATTTTTCCAGTTTATATGTAGATTAAGATCACCCATGATTATTGCCGTACGTCTATCACAAGTAAACAATATTTCTTCTTGTATACGATGTCCTACATTGTGATTACTGTTAGGAGGTCTGTAGACCACTCCTGCTAGGGACTTCTTTCTCCTGGTATTCCTCACCTCCACCCAAATCGATTCGTCTTTCTGATCTCCTGAACCGAGGTCATCTCGAACTTATGCCCCAACACCATCCTTGATTAACAGTGCCACCCCTCCACATTTACCGAGCATCCTATTCTTCTTGAATGTCAAATATCCCTCAATATTCAGGACCAGGAAGCCTGGTCCTTTTAAAAATACTAGAGGGGATTCCTGGTGCTGCTGAATGTATGCTTAGTTGTGAGTGACTAACACACGTGATCAGTGGACATGCACGGACCAAGTTTCAAAGATGTACATATTAGCTGCTAGAAAGGGACATTGACGTTACTCCAAACCCCTCCTCAGACTAACAACAAATGCACAGTGCACCCAGGCTAGATCCCTACACAGAATGGGGGAGTGTGCTGGCCACACGAGAAGTGGTTGGCGGTTCCATTCACATCGTTTTTATAGATCCAGGTTTTTGTTACATTGGCACCAGTGGCACCTTAATGTAAAAATCACAGCCGGAGGTGCTAAGGAGGGGAAAGAAATTCACTTTCAAAAGGGAATTTAAAAAAGTTTCAAAGGCATAAGATTTACAAGAATATGTGAAATCGAGAGGGGTATAGGGCTAATTGGAGTGGTGAGGCCATGGAGAGATTCAAAGACAAGAATGAGAATATTAAAATTAAGGTGTTGCCAGACCGGAAGACAATGTAGATCAGTGAGCACAGGGGTGATGGGTGATCGGGATTTGGTGTGAGTTAGAACACAGGCAGCAGATTTCTGGATGGGCTGTGGTTTATGAAGGTTAATAACTGGGAGGGTGACCAGGATAGAATTGGAAGGTGACCAGGATAGAATTGTAATAGTCAAGTGTGGATTTAACAAAGGCACAGATGAGGGTTTATGCAGTAGATGGGCTGAGGCAGAGGTGGAGACGGGACATATTACAGAGGTGGTGATAGGCAGGGTTGGTGATGGAGAGAATATGGAGATGAACTCAGCTCAGTGTCAACTGGATGCAGAGGTCGCAAACAGTCTGTTTCAGCCCCAGACATTGGGCAGCGAGAGGAATGCAGACAGTGGATAGGGAATGGAGTTTCTGGCAGTGACTGAAGACAATGGCTTCAGACTTCCCAAGATTGACATGACAAGAACATTAAATCTGTAAAATATGCTTATAATTCTAAACGTTGGATACAGAGACTCACCAGGGACAACAATAATAGCGAGGATGGGATAATAAATCGTTTGAATCATCTTCAGTGCATAATAGATCCGATCATCTAATGTTATCCAAAAATAATCTGCAGTAACAAGGCCAAACCAATAGGAGAAACTCCGGCTTCCCATTGTAGTAACATCCCAAGCTACTTTTCTCATGTTCTGACCCATTGTTGTAACTTTCCAATCTATTGTTCTCAGATTCTGACCCATTGTTGTAACATTCCAATCCATTGTTCTCAGATTCTGACCCACTGTTGTCACATTTCAATCTATTGTTCTCAGATTCTGACCCATTGTTGTAACATTCCAATCTATTGTTCTCAGATTCTGACCCATTGTTGTAACATTCCAATCCATTGTTCTCAGATTCTGACCCACTGTTGTCACATTTCAATCTATTGTTCTCAGATTCTGACCCATTGTTGTAACATTCCAATCTATTGTTCTCAGATTCTGGTCTATCCTCTCTCTCGCTGGGGCTGCTGATCCTCGATAGCGCCGGGATTATGCTGTTGTTGACACGATGGGATAACACATTGAAAGGAGTCCTGTATTAATAGAAGAGGGAAATCCTCCAGCGACGCAATTAGGGTCCATGGTGACTGACATTAATTACAATCACTGAACAAACAGGTTCAGTTAACCCCTTTCAGTCCAACTCTTCTTGTGCCACAATAAAGTAGACCATTTACCCTGTCTGAATGGGATGTGTGGGGGATGCTGAGAGAAGGAATGTTGAAAATAGCAGAGGCAGTGACAGAATGTTCCAATCCTCCTTGGATATGGGCTTGATGCCAGAGATGGGAGGGTTGTAAATGTTACACTCGGTTTAAAAAAGGAGAGATGGAGCAAACGGTGTAATTACTGACCAGTCAGTCTAACGTCGCTGGTGGGAAATTTCTAGACTTCACAGCCCAGGACAAAAACATTCGTTGCTTGGAAAAAAAACACGGGACAATAAATGGACGGCAGCAGGGATATGGTAATGACAAATCATATCTGGCAAAGCCCAACAACAACAGCTTACATTTCTTGGTCAAAGCAGGAGGTATTAAGTAGTGTCTTAAGGGAGGAAAGTGAGGCAGAGAGGCAGTGACAGTGGTATAGCGGTAATGTCACTGAACTAGAAAACCAGAGGTTCAGGCTAATGCCATGGGTTCAATTCCCACATGGCAGTTGGTGGGAATTAAAATTAAATCAATTAATAATTTCAATTCATTAATAAATGTCTGGAAATGAAATTTAGTCTCAGTCATGGTGCCATGAATCTATCATCGATTGTTGTAAAAACCGATCTGATTTACTAATGTCCTGTCGGGAAGGAAATCTGCTGTCCTTACCTGATCTGGCCTCCATGTGACTCCAGACCCTCAACAATGTGGTTAACCCTTAACTGCCTGGTGAAATGTCCGAGCAAGTCACTCATTTGTCAAGGGCAATTAGGGATGGGAACAAATGCTGGCCTTGCCAGCGATGCACATATCCCACACACGAATAAAATAAAAGAGGTGTAGTTCGGGAATTCCAGAGCTTTGGGTCTAGGCAGCTGAAGACCTGGCTGGCAGTGGAGCAATGATGAAAATCAAGCAGACACAAGAGACCAGGATTGGAGGAGTGCAGATGTCTTGGAGGGTTGTGGGGCTGGCGAATATTACATAGATAAGGAGGTGTGAGGACATCGAGGGAGTTGCAAACACGGTTGAGAATTTTAAAATCAAGACATTGCTTAACTGGCAGCCGATGTATGTCAGTGATCGGGGAACGGGACTTGGTGTGAGTTTACACAAGAGCAGCAGAGTTTGGATGACCTCAAGTTTACAGAGAGTAGAATGTGTGAGACAAGCCAGGAGTGTGTTAAAATCTGGAATAGAAAGCTAGTCTCACTCATGGAGCCATGAAACTATCATCGTTTTCTGTTAAACACCATCTGATTCACTAATGTCCTTTAGGGAAAGAAATCTGCCGTCCTTTCCTGGTCTAGCCCACATATGACTCTAGACTCACAGCAATGTTATTGACTCTTAACTGCACTCTGTGAGGGCCTAGCAAGCAACTCTGTTGAAGCATTTGAAAAGAAGGCTGAGAGTTTTTAAATTGATGTGTTGCTGACCAGGATCCAATGTCGGTCAGTGAGTTCAGGGAGTGATGGGTGAACAGGACTTGGTGTGAGTTAGGACATGGGCAGCAGTGTTTTTCATCACCTCAGGTTTACAGAGAGTAGAATGTGGGAGACCAGCCAGGAGTGTGTTGGAATAGTCAAGTCTACAGGTAACACAGGCAAGGGAGAGTGTTTCACCAGCAGAGGAGCTGAGACAGGGATGAAGTCGTACTATGTTAAGGGGGTGGAAATAGGCAGTTTTATTGATAGCGTGAATATTTGGTAGGAAGCTCATCGCAGGAGCAACTATGACACCAGGTTGTAAACACTTTGCTTTAGTCTCAGACAGTTGTCAAGGAGAGGGATGGAGTCTGTAGCTAAGAAATGTTTGATGTGGGGTTTGAAAACACTGGCTTTAGTTTTCCTAATATTTAATTGGCCTGGCAGATGTGTGAAGTGATACATTGTGGAAAGATTTTACAATATTATTTATTCATGGGTTGTGGGTGTCGCTGGCTGGGCCAGCAGTTATCACCCACCCCTAATAGCCTTTGAGAAGGTGATAGCGAACTGCAGGTGGATGAATGAGGAGAGATAACACAACTTTAAAGGTGGTGAGAATAACAGAGAGACCTGGGGTGTTTGTGTGCAATCTTTGAAGTGAGCTGGACAGGTTAACAAACAGTTAACAAAGAAAATAGATTCCTAGGTTTTATTAATAGAGACACAGAGTCGAATAGTCAGGATGTTCTGTTACACCTATAGAAAAGACTAGATCGGCTCCACCTGGAGCATTGTGTCCAATACAGGGAACCACATTTTAGGAAGGACATGAGCCCATTGGAGAGGGGATAAAAGAGTTTTACTGGAATTTTTCCAGGGATGAGGGATTACAGTTATGTAGCTGGGATGGTTCAACTTAAAGCAGGGAAATGTAAAAGCAGATCTGATCGAGATGCGAAGCAGAAAGCAGAGAGTAGTGGAGAATATTTATTGTTCAGTCTGGAGGGAAGTATACAATGGCGTTCCCCTGTTCTGAAGAAGGGTCACTGGCCTGAAACATTAACTCTGCTTCTCTCTCCACAGATGCTCCCAGACCTGCTGTGTATTTCCAGCATTCCTTGTACTTATTTCAGATTTCCATCATCCTCAGTATTTTGCTTTTATTATCCCGAGGGTCACTGTTGGGATCACTGTTGCAGTATGTTAATACAATGGGCTTGTGTACGGAGGGGATAATGTCAAGGTTTTGTGATGGGTGGAAACTCAGAAATGTTAATAAACAGTGAGAAGGATAGTAACAAACTTCAGGAGGACAGAGACTGACTGGTGTAATGGACAGGAACATGACAGATGTAATTTAACACAGTGAAGTGTGAAGTGAGACATGGGTAGGAAGTATGAGGAGAAACAATATAAAATAAATGGTACCATTATAAAGCGGGTGCAGGATTAGAGAGACCTGCGGCGGACACACACAGATCTTTGATGGTAACATGTAGTGTCCTTGGTGTCAGAGAGAGAGGCACAGAGTAATAAAACCCATGAGGAAATGCTGGTGTTTGTACATCATTGGTTAGGTCCCAGCTGGAGAATTATGTCCAATTCTGGTCACCACACTTTGATAAGGATGTCAAGGACTTAGTGAAGATACAGAGGTGATTTACTAGAATGGTACCAGGGATCTGGGAATTCAGTTATGTGGAGAGATTGGAAAAGCTGGGATTGTGCTCTTTGGAGCAATGAATGGGAAGGGGTGATTTAATATATAATTCAAAATCATTAAGGGTTTTGATAGGGTAATTAATGTGAAACTTTTTCCAGTGTCAGGAAGTTCAGTATTAAGAAGACACAGATTGAAGGTAATTGATAAAGAACCAGAGGTGAAATGAGGAGAATTTTCTTACACAGCGAGTTGTTGGGATCTGGAATTCACTGCCTGAAAACATGGTGGAAGCAGATTCAATAATATCTTTCAAAAGAGAATTTAGCAAATACTTGAAAAGGAAAAAAGGAGACTGCGGAAAGTTGGGGGGGGGGGGTGGATGTTGGTGGTGGAATTCATTAAGTAGCTCATTCCAAGAGACAGAACTGAGACAATGGGCAGAATAGCCTCCTTTTGTACTGCATCAATCTCTGATTCTATGAGAAATAGACAGAGAGTGTAGAGAGCGAGTGAGGACATGCGTAAGTGGGAAAGGAAGATAGATATAGCGAGAAAATCGGGTTTGCTTCGCTTTTCGGGTGTAGGAATTGTAATTCGTGATCTGCCCTTGCCTATTCATGTTGAGGCAGGTGACACACAAACTTCCTGCTGCCTTCTCATTTCTACGAATTCTATGTACCGCCTAGGGTGACACGCGGTGCTGTCTGTCTGCTGGGGCCTAAGGTTGTGTGAGGCTGGCTCGTGTTTCATCCAGGATACAGCTCTTAAAGACAGTCTGTTCCTCTTAAAGGGAGGTGGCACTGAATCACAGGAGGCTGCTGCTGACTGTGAAATGCCGCAATTAGAGACAAGGTAAATGGAATACTAGGACAGAGAGAGGGTTCTGCGGTTCACGGATGTGGTGCTGGACGCCTTAGTCATGGAGGGTGAAAGGCGTAGACAGGCCATGTTCTCATGGGGTGGGGTGCAGACCCTCAAGAAATGCACATCGAAGTGAATAGGAGCAGGTGGCCAGGGAGGTCAGTGCAAGAAGTCTGGCCCCGAGGACCTGGCAGAAGAGCCAGAAGAAGTTAAATGAACTCAAACGGGTGGTCAATGTCAGTGAATTCATCTCCACATGACATCTCCTGCCCTCAACACCAGTAACCTCTCACACTGCTCAATGAACCACACCCCCATCACTCACCCATCAGCTGTCCCTAACACTCAGGACCCACACCTAACATTCACATACTCCATCTCACCCTCACACACCTTGTACTGATACCAGCCTCACATCCACCTCTCCCTGCCTCCACATGCCTCCAGCTATTCAGCTATGGCAGGCACATCACCCAAACACAGTGCAACACAATTAGTGACATTCTGTCCTCTATCTTACAGGACAAGGTGGCTCATAAACACAGGGAACAGCAGTGATCCGGTGGGGACTAGGCATACCTTCATCCCCTGAGCCTGATGATTCTCCACATCATGGGACCGGCTGTGACAGAGCCCGGAGCATGCGGCATCACCGAGAGCATTCAGGATGATGTTATGTTGCTGCCTTATGTTCCTTCTTAACTCCCACCTCCTCCTCATCCTACTGTCTGGGAAGATGTACAAGCTGCAGATGGTGGGACCATGGACCTCCTGCTTTCCATCCCATTCCCAATCCCTCACCACAACCCTCCCCTTCTGATTTTATACTTTCCAATGATAACCCAAAAATGCCAGCTTCCCAGTAACAGCAGCTCCAGGTGACAGAGAGAGAGAGAAGCAGCACAGCACTGATGTTGAAGCTCCATCACTTGGTCTGAAACTCATAGTCACCAGATCAAATACTTTCGCTTTGTGTACCTTAGAAGTTGGCATAGAGTCGGAATCTGCACGTGGTGAGTCACCGAGCACGAGTGAGCTGCAGCCAGGCCAGGGGGAAAGGATAGCTCATGTGTCAGATCACCGGAGGGCGAGGTCACAAAAAAGCTGGCTGATGGGTAACAGCAGCTCAGGCTGCTGCTGCCCATGTCGAGGTGTTCCAGTCCGAATCCGAGCCCTCAAAGCCCAGAGCTGCTCGAGGACGTCCTGCAAGGCCATATGCAGTCTCCCCAGTGAAAGTCAGCAGCCTTCCACCAGCCATGCTGCAGACACTGGGGAAACACTGTGTAGGATCCCTAGCAAAGTCGAGGGAACCCGCAAGACAGTCATTAAGGGAATCCACAAGGGTGAATAGTTGCGTTGTGTTTGCATAATTAGATGTGTTGTTGGATAAAGATGTTAATGAACAGGTTTTTATTGCAGGATGGTGACCAAGCGGATGCTGTGATGGGGCATCTCAGATGGGGACAATGGTGGAGAATGGGGAATCCGTGGTGGGAAAGTGAAGTTGTCCTACGGCAACCGGAATCTTAGCAGGCAATCGCCGGCAGCCTGTCCAGGTGGAAGGCATCCAGGAAATATTCTGGAAATATCCTGGTTGGTTGGCGATGGATGGTGGGGTTTGAATTCCTTGGGATGAATCATGAGCCATGTAAAGACAGGGTAGTGATTCTCTCCGAGGAGCTACATTCTGGTTCTCCACAGAGTTCTGAAGTTTGTGGGAACAGAGGAGGAGGTGTCGGGCATCTTGCAAAGCATTAAGGTAAATAAGTCCCCAGGGCCTGATGGGATCTAATGCAGAATACTGAGGGAGGCAAGGGAAGAAATAGCTGGGGCCTTGACAGAAATCTTTGCATCCTCATTGACGATAGGTGATGTCTCAGAGGACTGGAGAATAGCAAATGTTGTTCCTTTGTTAAAGAAGGATAGCAAGGATAATCCAGGAAATTACAGGCCGGTGAGCCTTTGGTCAGTGGCAGGGAAATTATTAGAGAGGATTCTTCGGGGCAGGATTTACTTCCATTTGGAAACAAATGAACTTATTAGTAGCGAGAGGCAGCATGGTTTTGTGAAGGGGAGGTCGTGTCTTACTAACTTGATTGAGATTTTTGAGGAAGTGACGAAGATGATTGATAAAGGAAGGGCAGTGGATGTTGTCCATACAGACCTCTTTAAAGCCTTTGACAAGGTCCCTCATGGCAGACTGGTGCAAAAGGTGAAGTCACACGCGATCAGAGGTGAGCTGGCAAGATGGATACAGAACTGGCTCGGTCATCGAAGACAGAGGGTATCAGTGGAAGGGCGCTTTTCTGAATGGAGGGCTGTAAATAGTGGTGTTCCGCAGGGATCAGTGCTGGTACCTTTGCTGTTTGTAGTACATATAAATGATTTGGAGGAAAATGTAGCTGGTCTGATCAGTAAGTTTGTGGACAGCAAAAAGCTTGGTGGAGTTGCGGATTCTGATGAGGATTGTCAGAGGATACAGCAGGAAATGGATCGGTTGGAGACTAGGGCGGAGAAATGGCAGATGGAGTTTTATCCAGACTCTCGCTGGCACGAGAGTGTCAATATAAATTTGCGTTTACATTCCCGGACAACTGTACACCTGGATGTGTCTCCCCCAGGGATTACATGATGGTCCGACAACATTCCACCAGTGGTTGGCGATAGATCCGGTGTTGCAGGTGCCGGACCCACCCCTACCCTTTGCCCTCGATGTCGCTACCACAGATACCACCTTATCAGCGGTATTCCTACAGAAGAAACATGGCCGATTCTGCCGAGTGGAATACGCATCTCACTTGTTAACGTCAGTAGAAAGGGCCTTTACAATGTGTGAAAAAGATTTGCTGGCCGTCTTCTGGGTGATTCAAAATGTTACTTATATTGTCAGCCTCAGCCCTGTTACTATCCTAACTGAACACACACCCTTCCAGTTGTTACTGGATGGATGACTGAAGGACGGTAATGTTATATTGTCAGCCTCAGCCCCGTTACTATCCTAACTGAATACACACCCTTCCAGTTGTTACTGGATGGATGACTGAAGGACGGTAATGTTATATTGTCAGCCTCAGCCCTGTTACTATCCTAACTGAACACACACCCTTCCAGTTGTTACTGGATGGATGACTGAAGGACGGTAATGTTATATTGTCAGCCTCAGCCCCGTTACTATCCTAACTGAACACACACCCTTCCAGTTGTTACTGGATGGATGACTGAAGGACGGTAATGTTATATTGTCAGCCTCAGCCCTGTTACTATCCTAACTGAACACACACCCTTCCAGTTGTTACTGGATGGATGACTGAAGGACGGTAATGTTATATTGTCAGCCTCAGCCCCGTTACTATCCTAACTGAACACACACCCTTCCAGTTGTTACTGGATGGATGACTGAAGGACGGTAATGTTATATTGTCAGCCTCAGCCCTGTTACTATCCTAACTGAACACACACCCTTCCAGTTGTTACTGGATGGATGACTGAAGGACGGTAATGTTATATTGTCAGCCTCAGCCCCGTTACTATCCTAACTGAACACACACCCTTCCAGTTGTTAGTGGATGGATGACTGAAGGACGGTAATGTTATATTGTCAGCCTCAGCCCCGTTACTATCCTAACTGAACACACACCCTTCCAGTTGTTACTGGATGGATGACTGAAGGACGGTAATGTTAGTCAGAATCACATTGCTCGGTGGGCCTTGCTCTTGCAAGGTAGATATATTTCAGTAAAAAAGGAAAATACTTTGACATGCTTGGCATACAATTTAATCTACCAGGCTGAACCCCATGAGTGTCAGGTTTTGACAGAAAAGGCCGTCAAGGGACATTTTGTGTCAAAATCAGTGCGGGGCGGGAGTGTCCAACGGAAGAAAACAGAAATCAAACCAGCACTCAACATTTTTGTTGACGGTTCATCTGCAGTGGAGGATGGGATTAGGCAGGCAAAGTGCGGATTACATATACAGGATCATAATGGAAAACCTATTAAAGACATTGCCTTACAGTTACTGGCGAGTTTAAGTGTGCAGTGTGCCGAACGAGCTGCAGTCACTTTGTGGTGACACAACCACATGTTTCCCCCACTGATTGATATAAATTCTGACAGTATGTACGTGTGTAACAGTTTAACCGAGTACCTACCTCTGTGGGAAGCGAGAGGTTTTGTGTCAGCAGATGGCAAACCTTTTCCATCTGTCCTATTACTGCAGAGAATAGTAGATGCAGCGAGGAGAGGATTACAGAAAATACTATGATATATTGACCTATGTTGTGAAAATTGGAAAGGAGATAATTGGGACAACTTTGTCTAAGTGTCGTCTGGAAAACCAGGTGGTCATATGTCCTCACTCTATATATATATATATATATATATATATACATACATATAAAACAGCAGAATCAAAATGTGGATTTAATACCACTGTAAATTGCACCATGGAAACGAGGAAGGCATTATCAGGTTAACCCATGTGGCCCATAAGGCAAAGGGGAGATATTGCTTAACCACCACAATGAAGAAGTACCAGTATGGACATAACCGGATTTGTCTGGTGAGCAACAGTACGTCGCTTGTCAACCCACAAATACCAACTTGAGTAGAGAAGACGGAGTTGGTCGGCATACATAAAAGAAAGACAGAAACGATAATTGTTACAGAAAGTATTAAGGACGACTTGATAAATTACCTTCGGGAACATGAATATACTATTCAGCCATTGCCCATACGTTTGGGTCAAGAGAGGCAGCAACGAGAAACCATTGATGTAGTGTACTACAATCTGGAACAACAGTGGAAGATGATACAAGTTCAGATTGATGAGATAAATGATTCTACCTGGTGGGAAGACTTATGGAACTGGGGGTCAAACGTGAAGATACACCCTGGTTTAGAAATATCTCCCATGTCCTGATAGTCGTTTCGGGTGTCATGGTGATAGATGTGACATACTTAATTTGGAAATTTAAGAAATTGATTAAGGAATGTGAGAGGATGTATGAACACAGGTTGGACAGCTACCTTAAAGGCAATCAGTATTCGAAGTTGCTCCATTAAAATATTGACAGTTAATTATGTAACACGAGGGTAGTTGTATAACTATTGGTAGATACTTAAAATGAATTAATGAATGACAAATGTATTCTAAAAGTTAAATTGCGACTGCGTTATGCTCGCACAAGTGATTAATTATGTAACAACGATGTTAACATTGTGCTTTCTTTAACATTACACTGCTTATGATCTTGCGTTAACAATGAAATTATAATTGCAGAAGTGTACTACCAAAGAGACATGAGAGTGTGATCACTTGGGCATAGCCCTGCATGATCAGAGGGGGACGGGGGTGGTGGGGGTGGTGTGGTGGTGGGTGTAGACTCAGTAAAAACACATAAAAACGTAATTGAAACAATGAGGCTCGTCACACAACAATACACAACGTTTTGAAACATAGAGGGGCTGGTTAGAAGGAGCACAGCAAACAGATGGTCAAGGAATTGTAGACCATACAGAAAAGCAGGCTGAAACAAGAGAGAGATTCTACCAGACTGTGTCCCTGCACAAACCAGATAAAGGAGTTTCTATTGGCATGAGGTATGATTAGACTCACAGTAGACAATGGCTGAAAATGGTGACAGCACGAGAACCCCGAGGAAGAACACTCAAGAAAATTCCCTGAGTCATGGACTCAGAGAATAGAAGGGCAGCTGCCATTCTGAGACTGATCACCTCGTGTCTTGGGGTAGTATAACATGCAAGTAGTGAGTGCTTGTACCTGATGATTTAATGTGTGAATAAACATTGATATACCTTCCACCAGTCCGATTCTGTGAATTCTTCAAGAGTAAGTGCAGATTAGGCACAGCAACAATCTGATAGCTCTATACAGGGTCTTACCAGGAACATAAACACAAGCAACGCCAAGAGAGAAAATTACACGACCAGTAACAAAATTAGCAATGCTTCGTAGAGTTTACAGCCTTTATCAAAGACTCACTAGGAGTAACAACAACAGCAAAGAGGGATGAGAAAATGACAGGGGCAGTAATTCAGTTAAACACGGTTTATAGAATTAATAGCTGGATAAAGAGTCTTACCAGGAACACCAATAATAGCGAGGATGGGATAGTAAATATATTGAATAACCTGAAGAGCTAAAACGATCCGATAGTCTAATGAGAACCAGTCATAATATGTGGAAAGATCGTCAAATTGCCAGATGAAACTCCTGTCCATTGTTGTAACATTCCAATCTATTGTTCTCAGATTCTGATCCATTGTTGTAACATTCCCATCTATTTTTCTCAGATTCTGATCTATCCTCTCCCTCTGTCTGGAGTTGTTGGTCCCTCTTACTGCCGGGTTTGATGCTCCTGTTGACACTATGTGATAATACATTGAAATGACTCCCATATTATTAGAAGATGGAAACCCTCCAGTGAAACAATTAGGGTCCGTGGAGACTGACATTAATACCAGTCACTGAACAAACAGGTTCAGTTAACCCCTTTCAGTCCAGCACTGTGTGTACCACAATAAAGTAGAACATTTATCTGGTCTGGATGGGATGTCTGAGAGATGCTGAGGGAAGGGAAGGTGGGAATAGCGGAGGCACTGGACAGAATCTTTCAATCCTCCTTGGATATAGGAGTTGTGACAGAGGGCTGGAGGGTTGTAAATGTTACACCCTATTTGAAAAATAGGAGAGATGGGGTAGACACTGTATTTACTGACCAGACAGTTTAATGTCACTGATGGGGAAATTTCATAACCCAGGACAAATATATTCATTGCTTTGAAAAACATGGAATAATAAATAGACAGCAGTAGGAATATGGTGATGACAAAGCATGTGTGGCAAACCTCAACAACAACTTATATTTATCTAGTGCTTTTAATGTTATAAAACATCCCAAAGTACTTCACAGGATCATTATGAAGCAAAGTATGACACTGAGACACAACAGGAGATATTAGATCAGATGGCCAACAGCTTGAAGAAAGAGATAGGTTTTAAGGAGTACTTGAAAGGAGGAAAGCGAGACAGAAAGGTGGTGACCGTAGCGGAGTGGTAATATTACCAAAATTGTAATACTGAGGCTCAGGCTGATTCTCTGAGGACATGGGTTCAAACCCCACCGTGTCAACTGGTGCAATTTAAATTTCAATAAGTTATAAAATTCAATTAATTAATACAAATCTGCATTTGAAAGCTATTCTCAGCAATGGTGCCATGAAACTATCATTGATCATCGTTAAAAAAAAAACAGCCTGGATTATTGATGTTCTTTTGCAATGGAAATCTGCCATCCTTATATGGTCTGGCCTCCATGTGACTCCAGACCCACAACGATGTGGTTGACTCTAAACTGACTTCTGAAATGTCCAGCAAACCACTCAGTTATCAAGGGCAATTGGGGATGGGCAACAAATGCTGGTCTTGTCAGTGACACCCACATCGCATGAAAGAATGAAAAAAGAAAACTGTGCCGTGAGGATATTCCAGAACTTTGGGCCTTGGCAGCTGAAAGCCCGGGCGCCAGTGGTGTAGGGATTAAAATCAGTGCTACACAAGAGGCTGAAATTAGAGGAGCACATGTCTCGCAGTGGGTTGTGGAGGTGGAGGAGATTACAGATATATGGGGGTGGGGTGGGGGAGAGACCATGGCGGCATCTGAAAACGAGGATGAGAATTTTAAAATCAAGACATTGCTTGACTGGGAGCCAATGTCGGTCAGTGAGATATGAACGGGACTTGGTGTGAGCTAAGGCATGGGCAGCAGAGTTTTGGATGACCTCAAGTTTACAGAGAGTAGAATGTTCGAGATCAGCCAGGAGTGAGTTGGAATAATCACATCTAGAGGTGACGAAGGCATGAATGACGTTTCAGCAGCAGATGGGCTGAGACAGAGGTGAAGTCGGGCGATGTTACTGAGGTGGAAATAGGCGGTTGTAATGATATCCTGAAATGAGGTTCAAGCTCATTTTGTGGTCAAATGTGCCACCAAGGTTGTAAACATACTGTCCGAATCTCAGACTGTTACCAGGGAGAGGGATGGAATCAATAGCAAGGGAACAGAGTTGACGTGGGGTGTGAAAACAATGTCTTCAGTCTTCCCAATATTTAATTGGAGGAAATTTCTGCTCATCCAGTACTGGATGTCGGATAAGCAGTCTGATAATTTAACAACAGTGGAGGAGTGGAGAGAGGTGGTGGTGAGGTAAACTTGATGGAGTTATTTGATAAAACAATGGAGAGGGTTGATGAGGGTGGTGTGATTGAAGTTATATATATGGACATTCAAAAGGTGTTTCATTAAGTGACATTCAATGGACAGGTTAGGAAAACTGAACCCTATGGATTAAAGGGACAGTGACAGTGTGGATATAACATTGACGAAGGAACAGTAAACAGAGAGAAGTGGTGAAAGGTTGCTGTTCAGACTCAATGACAGTGGACAGTGGTGTTCCCTGGGGCTCGGTATTAGGACCACTGCTCTTTTTTCTCTTGGAAAACACGAGGTATGTAAGGCAGAGCCCTCTCCTCCTCGCGTTTTGCAGAGCTTCCCCTCTCTGCAGCCTCTGCTCCATTTGTTGATCATGTTATAGACACAGCGACACTGTAACTACAGTCCCCATACCTCGTCCAGAGTTGGGTCACCAAATCCTCCGTCGACCCTGAATGTCTGCAGCAGCTCACAACACAACCTCCAGAAAACATCCACAGCACCTCGACTAACTTTACAATTGCAGAAGTAAGTTAAAAGCCCCTCACCTGTAGGTTGGATGCCTCGTCCTTTAAATAACACTAGAGGGGGTTCTTCGTGCTCCTGAATGTATGTTCAGCTGAGAGTGACTAACACAGGCGGTCAGTGGACATGCAAAGACCAAGTTTCAAAGATGTACATCACAGCTGCTGGAGTGGGTGATTGAGACCATATTCAGTCCCTTCCTCACACTACAGACACACACACGTTACACACACGCTAGCACCCCGGCCAGCCTGGGTTTCCTATACAATGTGCTGGATGTGACCGGCAGTGCAGCTTATACCATTTTATGGATCTAAACTTCCACAGCACCAGTGGAGCTGGAGAGATGAAATGTGTGATCAGGGAGCGAGACAGAGGGAAATAAACTCACTTTAAAAAGGGAATTAGAAAAAGACTTTAAGATAAACAAGTTTCAGGAATATTGGTAATGGACAGGGGATTGGGATAATTAGAGGGGTGAGGACATGAGGGATTTGATCACATGAGTGAGAATATTAAAATTGAGGTGTTACTGGACCAAGAGCCAATGTAGGTCAGTGAGCACGGGGATGTTAGGTGAACAAAATTTAATGTAAATTAGAAGATGGCAGCAGAGTTTTGGATGATCAGAAGGTTACAGAGAGTAGGATGTGGGAGACCAGCCAGGAGTGTGTTAGAATAGTCAAGTCTTGAGGTAACATAGACATGGATGAGGGTTTCAGCAGCAGATGAGCTGAGCTCTCTCTCTCTCTCTCTGTTTCTCTCTCTGTCTCCCTCACTTGCTCTGTCCCACACTCAGAGTCTTATATTCTTCAATCCTGTCGCCTCTTACTTTTGTAAACTCCAGCTGATATAAGAGGAGCCTGGCCAACTTTTCAACATAAGGTAACCCGCCCATTCTAGGTATTCGTCCAGTAAGCCTTCTCTGAACTGCTTCCAACCCATTTACATCCTTTCTTAAATAAGGAGACCAATACTTTACACAGTACTCCAGATGAGGTCTCTGTATAACTGAAATATAAACACTCTAATTTTGTGTCCTATTCCGCTCGCAATAAATGATAACATTCCATTAGCTTTCCTAATTACTTGCTGAACCTGCAGACTAACCTTATACAATTCATGCACCAGGATATGCATATCCCTCTGCATCTCAGATTTCTTCAATCCATCACCATTCAGATAACATTCTTGGTTTTTAATATTCCTGCCCAAATGGATTTGGAGACAGAGAGAGTTTACACTCGATCAAACGTGTGTGTGCCATCACTAAGAGTTGCGGGGCGGGGCGGGACGGGGGAAGCGGAATTTTAAGAGAGTTCTGAATAAGTAAAGGCAGAAATACAATGTCATTGGCATATGATAGGAAATAGTCAATTGAACAGGTAAACGTTCGAAATGTAACAGTCTTTGAGCAAGTGAAAGAGGGGAAGGGGGAAGAAGAACACGAAGGAAGGATTGTGATGGGACGGAAAGGGGAGAGTTTAAATGACAGATTGTTACATTTCTAACCTTTACCAGTTCTGATGAATGGTTAGGAAAACTGAACCCTATGGATTAAAGGGACAGTGACAGTGTGGCTATAACATTGACTAAGGAACAGTAAACAGAGAGAAGTGGTAAAAGGTTGTTGTTCAGACTCAATGACAGTAGACAGTGGTGTTCCCTAGGGCTCGGTATTCGGACCACTGCTCTTTTTTCTCTTGGAAAACACGAGGTATGTAAGGCAGAGCTGAAACGTAAACTCTGTTTCTCTCTACACAGATGGTGCCAGACCTGCTGACTATTTATGACAATTTCTGTTCTCATTGCAGAGTTCCAGCAGCCGCAGTATTTTGCTTTCATTTTAGTATTTAATTCACTGTCACTTCTCTTCCAGGAATGCCTACCTTGAAGAAGTTCTGCTCTTCTCTTGAAGAGCTTAGGGCCTCGGCAGCTGAAGGCACGGCCGCCAATGGTAGAGTAATTAAACTCGGGATGTTCAAGAGACCAGAATTATATGACGTTTCAATGCTGCAGTGGAAGCTCAGACTGAGGTCATGAGATCCATGCTTACTGCCATGCAGGATCAGACTGCTGCCATCATGGCTGTGGATCACAGTGTTCAAAGGGGTTTGCAGGATCTCACAGCAGTCCTGCAACCTGTGATCCAGTAGATTACTAGGATTGCTGCGGTGTCGCCCCGTGGGAATGACAGTGTCTCCGTGGAGCAGGAACCTGTTGTCTTCTCTCAGGATGACAGTATTTGTTCTCCATTCACTGTCACTCCACCAGTGTGCTTGCTGTTACCCATCAGCCAGCCCGGACTGCTGCTGCCCATGTCGAGGTGGTGCAGTCAGATTCCGAGTCCTCAAGTCACAGAGCTGCTCGAGGACGTCCTGCAAGGCCATCTGCAGTCTCCCCAGTGAAAGTCAGCAGACTTCCACCAGCCATGCTGCAGTCACTGGAGAAACACTGTATCGGAGCACTAGGCAAGTCGAGGGAACCCACAAGACAGGCACTAAGGGAATACACAAGGGTGAATAGTTCAGTTTAGTTTGTATAATTGGATGTGCTGTTGGATAAAGATGTTAATGAAAAGATTGTTGTTGGTGTTTTTTATTGCAGGATGGTGACCACGGGGACACTGTGATGGGGCGTCTCAGATGGGTGTAATGGTGGAGAATGGGGGATCCATGGTGGGGAAGGGAAGTTGTCCTATGGGAAACAGAATATAAGCAGAAACTCTCTGACGGTCTTTCTGGGTCAAAGGCATCCAGGAAATATTCTCCCTGCCTCCTGCTCCTCCTCCTGAGTTTTCCTCCGGATTCCTGGTGCCAATGCCTGTGTGCTCATGATGGTGATGATATGAAGGGTGCAGCAGAACACCATGAACTTGGACACCTGCTCCATTGTGTACTGGAGGGCTCCCCCTGATTATTGTTCTAAATCTTTTCCCACCACTGATGTTGGACTAACTGGCCTGTAGTTGTGAGGACTGTGTGTTGTCCATTGATGTATCCACAAGGTGAGAGAGGCCATCTATGTCGGGTGAAGGTAATACATCATTTACTCCCTCAGCGGGGAGAAGCAGGATAAGAGGTCCCGTGGCTTTGTCAGGAGAGCCACATTCCTGATGGTCGAGGTGTCTCTACGGTGTCCCCATGTCAACGGGGAAAGGTACAGGAACTGAATAAAATCTCACTCCATTAATGTACACTTGGTGTGTGAGCATGCCCAGTACATCATGTTGGTGAATGTCCACTATCCTGGTAGCAGCCAACCAACCTCACACGGTTCGGACAGTGGAAGCATTGCTTCATCACACTGGTGGTCTGTTCCACCTTGTTCCTGGTGACTTCATTGTTCACGTTATACACATATTAATTTTGTGAGGTTGGTTGGCGGTGGGAGGAAGTTTGGGGTTGTAGAAACATGAGCTGTGTCTGGAGAGGGCGGGGTGGTTACATCTGTCTCCGTGGAGCCACATTCTGGTTCTGCATGGGAGGCCGATGTGTTGGGACTGGCTGACTGCTTCAGAATGAAGTTATTGTGGCTGCTGCCAGAATAGTGGGACATTCACCAACATGATGTACTGGGCATGCTCACACATCAACTGTACATTAATGGAGTGAGATTTTAGTCAGTTCCTGTACCTCTCCCCGTTGACATGGGGACACCGTCGAGACAACTCGACCATCAGGAATGTGGCTCTCCTGACAAAGCCAGGGATACCCTTATCGTGCTTCTCCCCGCTGAGGGAGAAAATTATGTATTAACTTCACCCGACATAGATGGCCTCTCTCACGTAGCGGATACATCAATGGACAACACACAGTCCTCACAACTACAGGCCAGTTAGTCCAACATCAGTGGTGGGAAAAGTTTTAGAACAATAATCAGGGAAAAAACAGCAGGCATGTTGAGAGGTTTGAGTTAATTCAGGATAGCCGGCATAGATTTACAAAAGGAAAGTCATGCTTGACTAATCTAATTGCACTTTTGATGATGTAACAGAGAAGGTTGATGAAGGGAATGTGATGGATGTTGTCTAGATTGGTTTGAACAATGTGTTTGATAAAGTGCCACAGAAAAGGTTAATTACCAACATTGAGTCAAATGGAATGGGAGGGTCAGTGTCCAGTTGGATAAAAACAAAGGTTTACATAGAGAAAACAGTGTGTCATAGTAAATGACAGTTTTTCAGACTGCAAGATGTTAGACAGTGAGTGTTCCCCCAGGGTCAGTGCTCGGGCCACTGTTTATTTTTGCTGTGTATAAATGACTTGGAGCTTGGAATACAGAGTAGAATTTCAAAATCCGCCTCTGATACCAAACCTGGAGCTGTGACAAACAGTGAGTATGTTCAGAACCACCTGCGACAGGACATAGATACTAAGTAGATTGAGCAGACAAGTGGCAGATGAAGGTGTGAGACAAGTGTGAGGTGAGGCATTTTGACAGAGAGGATAGGAAGGCAATATAGACTTAATAACACAGTTCTAAACAGTGTGCAGGAACAGAGAGACCTGTGGGTGCATGTATATCCATCTTTAAAGGTGACAGGACATATTGAGAGATTGGTTAGTAAAATACATATAATCTTATATTTCATAAAGAGAGGTATCGAGTTCAAAAGCAGAGAAGTTATGATGAATGTTTAAAAATCTCTGGTTAGGTCTCAGCTGGACTAGTTTGTCCAATTCTGGTCATCACACTTCAGAAAGATTGTGAAGGTCTTTGAAATGGTGCTGAAGAGATTTAACAGGATGGTTCCAGGGATGGTGGATTTTAGTTCCAAGGTTAGGTTACAAGATTATGACAGGTCTGGATAATTTAGACAATGAAAAAGTGTTCCCATTAACTGATGGAAGAAAGACTAGGAGCACGGATTGAATGTTTTGGACAAGAGATGCAGGAGGAATATGAGGAAGAACATTTTTCTTTATGCAGCGTGTGTTAATGATCTGGAACTCACTGCCCACAAGTGTGTTGGAAGCAGAGACAATCAGTGATTTCAAATGAAAGCTGGTGGGCACCTGAATGAAATGAATTTGCTCCAGGGATTGAGCGGGCGAGTGGGACTGAATGGATTGCTCCATGGAGAGCCAGCATGTACATGATGGGATGAATGGACTCTTTCTATGTCGTAAATGGCTCTATCAGTCTCTGTGACTCGATGTTGGATACTTCTCCTGCTCCTGCCTGGAAAGATCCGGATACATAGAAGTTCAATGAAACTGTGACCTTAACAGCCACTGACAGCTCCGTCCTCACCCTGGTGTGAGGCTCCAGGTCGTGTTACAGGAGGTGACACAACTCTGTGACCACCTCCTTATTGAATCAGAGTCACCTCACACACTGCTCCTGGGTTAGGTGTAGGTAGCAAAAGTGTTCTCGGAAAACCGGAGGTGCGTAGGGCAGAGCCCCCTCTTCCTCCCACTTTACAGAGCTTGCCCTCTATGCAGCCTCTGCTCCATTTGTTACAGACCCAGAGACACTGTAACTACATTCCCCATACCTTGTCCAAATTTACATCACCAGATCCTCTGTCCTCCCTGAATGTCGGCAGCAGCACACAACACAACCTCCAGAGAACCATCCACAGCACCTCCACTAACATTACAATAGCAGAAGCCAAAAACCCCTCACCTGTAAGTTGAATGCCTGGTCCTTTTTAAATAACACGAGAGGGGCTTCCTCGTGCTGCTGAATGTAGGGTCAGCTGAGAGTGACCAGCACAGGCGTTCCGTGGACAGTCCAAGTTTCAAAGACGTACATCACAGCTGCTGGAATGGCTGACAGAAGATATATAAAGACCCCTCCTCACGCTGCCAGCACATGCTTGGTGAACGGGGGCTCGAGCCCTCTCCAGCATGGAACACTTGAAGTGACTGGCAGAGCAGCTCGTATTATTTTATGGATCCAAACTTACATGGCGTTAGGCCCAGTGGCGCTGTAGAGCTGAAAATCATTGCCAGAGTAGATAAACAGAGAAAACGACTATAGGATCATATGAATTAGGGGCAGAAGTAGGCCATTCAGCCCGTCAAGCCTGCTCCACCATCTAATAAGATCATGGCTGATCTGTTTGCATTTCGAATTCCGCACCCCCATCTACCCCCGATAAACTTGGATTCTCTTGCCTAACAAAAATCTATCTCCCTCTGCGTTAAAAATATACAATGACCCCCCCCCCCCTCCACCACCTTCTAAGGCAGAGATTTCCAAAATCACACAATCATCTGAGGAAAAGAAAAGTCTCCTCATCTCTGTCTGAAAAGGGCGACCCCTAATTTTCAAACAGTGCCTTTTCAAACAGTTACTTTTAAAAGGTAATTGAAGAAAATACTTTCAGGCAAAAGAGTTGTAGGAATATGGGAATGGAGAGGGGAATGGGATTAATTGGAGGGGTGAGGCCATGGAGAGATCCAAGCACAATAATGAGAATATTAAAATTAAGGTGCTGCCAGACCGGGAGCTAATGGAGATCAGTGAGCACAAGGGTGATGGGTGATCGGGATTTGGTGTGAGTTAGAATACAGGCAGCATAGTTATGGATGGGCTGTGGATTATTCAGGTTTATAACTGGGAGGGTGACCAGAATAGAATTGGAATAGTCAAGTGTGTATTTAACAAAGGCACTGATGAGTGTTTATGCAGCAGATGGGCTGAGGCAGAGGTGGAGATGTGTGTTAGTACAGAGGTGATAGTCGGCAGGGTTGGTGAGAATATGGAGATGAACTCAGCTCAGATTTAAATAGAACACAGAGGTTACAAACTGTCTGGTTCAGCCTCAGATATTTGGCAATGAGGAGATCATGGTTCATGGATAGTGGATGGAATTTCTTATAGAGACCAATGAAAACTCCACTGTTCCCAAATTTAAGTAGCAAGAACATTATTTCAGTGAAACAAATTTTACAGATGTCATAGCGGGAAATACAGACTTTCCAGGGACAGCAACAGCAGCAAAGATGGGAGAGTAAATTACATGCACTCTAATGCACTTGGCAATGGTTTATAGAGCTAATACCTGGAGACATATATTTGCCAGGAATAACAACAGCAGCAAGGAGGGCAGAGGAAATGACAAGAATGGAAATGCAGTTAAACATGGTTTATCGAATTAATAGTTAGATACAGAGACTTACTAGGGACACCAATAATAGCCAGGAAGGGGTAGTAAATGTATTGAATATTCCTCAGTGAGTAATAGATCAGACTGTTTAATGAGAACTGATCATAATCTGCAGAAAGAAAGTTAAACTCCCAGATGAAACTCCTGCCCATTGTTGTAACATTCCAATCTATTGTTCTCTGATTCTAATCTATCCTCTTCCTCTCTCCAGAGCCGCTGATCCCTATTAGTGCCGGGAGTGATGTGATACTCCCACTGACACTATGCAAAGGCACAGATGAGGGTTAGTGCAGCAGATGGGCTGAGGCAGAGGTGGAGATGGGTGATATTACAGAGGTGGTAGTAGGCAGGGTTTGTGAAGGAGAGAATATGGAGATGAACACAGCTCAGGTTTAAATAGAACACAGAGGTTGCAAACAGTCTGGTTCAGTCTCAGACATTGGACTTGGAGTATGTAGTTCACAGATCGGGGACAGGATTTCTTATGGAGACCAATAACACTGGTTTCGGGATTCAGAGAAAAAAAAATTACTTGAACAGTATTTCAGTGAACCAGGGTTTACAGATCGTATTTGTGGAAATGAAGACTTACCAGGGCAGTAACAGCAGGAAAGATGAGAATAAATTACAAGAACTATAATACTATTAGCAATGGTTGTGGAGCTAATAGCTGGAGACAGAGATTCAACAGGACTAACAACAGCAGTAAGGAGGGCAGAGTAAATTCCAGGAACATTATTGCAGTTAAATATGGTTTATAATATTAATAGCTGTATTGACAAACTTACCAGGGACACCAACAATAGCAAGGATGGGATAGTAAATATGTTGTATATTCAACAGTGTGTAATAGATCCGGGATGTTAAAGACAGCGAATCGTCTGTATAAAGTATGAAAAGAGGCCATGATAATCCTCTGCCCACTTTTGTAACATTCCAATCCACTGTTCTCAGATTCTGACCCATTGTTGTAACATTCCAATCTATTGTTCTCAGGTTCCGATCTATCCTCTCCCTCTCTCTGGTGCAGCTGATGCCTGTAAGTGATGAAGCTGATAATCCACTGGCACAATCCCTTGAAAGGAATCCCTTATTAATAGAAGATGGAAAACCTCCAGTGACACAATTAGGGTCCATGGAGACTGACATTAACTACAGTCACTGAACAAACAGGTTCTGTTAACCACTTTCCATCCAAACACTTTTTGTGCCTCAAAGAAGTAGAACATTTACCTGGTCTGTATGGGATGTATGAGGCTACTGAGGAAAGGAAATGTGGAAATAACAGAGGCCCTGGACAGAATCTTTCAATCGTCCTTGGATATGGGAGTGATAACAGAGAACTGGAGGGTTGTAAATGTTACTCCCTGTTTAAAAAAGGAGAGATGGGGTAAAACCTGTATTAATGACCAGTCAGTCTAATGTCGGTGGTTGGAAATTTCTAAAGGTCACAAGCAGGATATAAGTATTCCTTACTCATAAAAGGGATAAAATTTGAGAAGCAGCACGCAAATGCGAATTCAAAATCATGTATGTCAAACGACAACAACAACTTATTTTATATAGTGTCTTTAATGTAATAAAACATCCCATGATGCTTCCTTATAAAACAAAACATGACACCGAGAGATATAAGAAATTATTAGGTCAGAGGACCAAAAGCGTGGTCAAAGATGTAGGTTTTAATAGGTGTCTTAAAAGAGGAAAGGGTGGTGGAGAGGTGGCGGGATGGAGAGGCGGAGAGGTGTAAGGAGGGTATTCCAGAGCTTGGAGCTGAGGTAACTGAAGGTGTGGTCACCAATGGTGGAACAGTTAAAATCAGGGATGCACAAGAGGCCGGAATTAGAGGAGCACAGATATATACAGGACGGGGGCGAGGTCATGGAGGAAAAATAAGTTGAGAATTTAAATAAAGAGATTACTTGATCAGGAGTCAAAGTCGGTCAGTGATATGTGCACGGGACGTGGCACGATTTAGGACATGGCAGCAGAGTTCTGGAGGACATTAAGTTTACAGAGAGTAGCAGGTGGGAAATCAGAGAAAAGTGTGTTAGAGTAGTCATTTCTAGGGATAAGGAAGGCATGAATGAATTTCAGCAGCAGATGGGCTGAGACAGGGGTGAAGTCGGGCGCTGTTACTGAGGTGGAAGTAGGCGGTTGTAATGATATCCTGAAAATGAGGTTAAAGTGTGATACTAAGGCTGCAAACAAACTGTCTGAATCTCAGACTGATACAGGGAGAGGGATGGAATCAATAGCAAGGGAACAGAGTTGGAGTGGGGAGTGAAAACAAGGGCTTCAGTCTTCCCAATATTTAATTGGAGGAAATTTCTGCTCATCCAGTACTGGATGTCGGATAAGCAGTCTGATAATTTAACAACAGTGGAGGAGTGGAGAGAGGTGGTGGTGAGGTAAACTTGATGGAGTTCTTTGATAAAACAATGGAGAGGGTTCATGAGGGTGGTGTGATTGAAGTTATATATATGGACTTTCAAAAGGTGTTTGATCAAATCACATTCAATAGACAGGTTAGGAAAACCGAACCCTAAGGATTAAAGGGACAGTGACTGTGTGGATATAACATTGGCTAAGGAACAGTAAACAGAGAGAAGTGGTGAAAGGTTGTTGTTCAGACTCAATGGGAGTATACAGGGGTGTTTTCCAGGGCTCGTTATTTGGATCACTGCTCTTTTTGCTCTTGGAAAACCCGGGGTGGGTAGGGCAGAGCCCCCTCCTCCGCCCTCTTTGCACAGCTTCCCCTCTCTGAAGCCTCTGCTCCATTTGTTGGTCATGTTACAGACCCAGAGACACTGTAACTACAGTCCCTATAACTTGTCGAGAGTTGGGTCAACAAATCCTCTGTCCTCCCTGAATGTCTGCAGCAGCTCACAACACAACCTCCGGAAAACCATCCACAGCACCTCCACTAAATTTACAATGGCAGAAGTCAGTAAAAAGCCTTACACCTGTATGATGGATACCCGGTCTATTTAAATAACACTAGAGGGGGTTCCTCGTGCTGCTGAATGTATGTTCAGCTGAGAGTGACTGACACAGACGGTCAGTGGACATGCAAAGACCAAGTTTCAAAGTCGTACATCAAAGCTGCCGGAATGGCTGACTGACACCATATTCAGACCTTCCTCACTCGACAGGCACACACACATTGCACCCACTCCAGCACCCCGGCCAGCCTGTGTGTCCTGTAGAATGTACTGGATGTGACCGGCAGTGCAGCTCACACCATTTTATGGATCCAAACTTCCACAGCACCAGTGGAGCTGGAGAGATGAAATTTGTGGTCAGGGATAGAGACAGAGGGAAATAAACTCACTTCAAAAAGGAAATTAGAAAAATACTTTAAGATGAACAAGCTTCAGGAATATTGGAAATGAACAGGGGATTGGGATAATCAGAGGGGTGAGGACATGAGGGAATTGATCATACGAGTGAGAATATTAAACTTGAGGTGTTACTGGACCAAGAGCCAATGTAGATCAGTGAGCACAGGGATAGAACAAAGAACAAAGAAAATTACAGCACAGGAACAGGCCCTTCGGCCCTCCAAGCCGGCGCCGATCCAGATCCTCTATCTAAACATGTCGCCTATTTTCTAAGGGTCTGTATCTCTTTTCTTCCTGCCCATTCATGTATCTGTCTAGATACATCTTAAAATACGCCATCGTGCCCGCATCTACCACCTCCGCTGGCAACGCATTCCAGGCACCTACCACCCTCTGCGTAAAGAACGTTCCACGCATATCCCCCCTAAACTTTTCCCCTTTCACTTTGAACTCGTGTCCTCTAGTAATTGAATTCCCCACTCTGGGAAAAAGCTTCTTGCTATCCACCCTGTCTATACCTCTCATGATTTTGTACACCTCAATCAGGTCCCCCCTCAACCTCCGTGTTTCTAATGAAAATAATCCTAATCTACTCAATCTCTCTTCATAGCTAGTGCCCTCCATACCAGGCAACATCCTGGTCAACCTCCTCTGCACCCTCTCCAAAGCATCCACATCCTTTTGGTAATGTGGCGACCAGAACTGCACGCAGTATTCCAAATGTGGCCGAACCAAAGTCCTATACAACTGTAACATGACATGCCAACTCTTGTACTCAATACCCCGTCCGATGAAGGAAAGCATGCCGTATGCCTTCTTGACCACTCTATTTACCTGCGTTGCCACCTTCAGGGAACAGTGGATATGAACACCCAAATCTCTCTGGCCATCAATTTTCCCCAGGACTTTTCCATTTACTGTATAGTTCACTCTTGAATTGGATCTTCCAAAATGCATCACCTCGCATTTTCCCTGATTGAACTCCATCTGCCATTTCTCTGCCCAACTCTCCAATCTATCTATATTCTGCTGTATTCTCTGACAGTCCCCTTCACTATCTGCTACTCCACCAATCTTAGTGTCGTCTGCAAACTTGCTAATCAGTCCACCTATACTTTCCTCCAAATCATTAATGTATATCACAAACAACAGTGGTCCCAGCACGGATCCCTGTGGAACACCACTGGTCACACGTCTCCATTTTGAGAAACTCCCCTCTACTGCTACTCTCTGTCTCCTGTTGCCCAGCCAGTTCTTTATCCATCTAGCTAGTACACCTTGGACCCCATGCGCCTTCACTTTCTCCATCAGCCTGCCATGGGGAACCTTATCAAACGCCTTACTGAAGTCCATGTATATGACATCGACAGCCCTTCCCTCATCAATCAACTTTGTCACTTCCTCAAATAATTCTATTAAGTTGGTAAGACATGACCTTCCCTGCACAAAACCATGTTGCCTATCACTGATAAGCCCATTTTCTTCCAAATGGGAATAGATCCTATCCCTCAGTATCTTCTCCAGCAGCTTCCCTACCACTGACGTCAGGCTCACCGGTCTATAATTACCTGGATTATCCCTGCTATCCTTCTTAAACAAGGGGACAACATTAGCAATTCTCCAGTCATCCGGGACCTCACCCGTGTTTAAGGATGCTGCAAAGATATCTGTTAAGGCCCCAGCTATTTCCTCTCTCGCTTCCCTCAGTAACCTGGGATAGATCCCATCCGGACCTGGGGACTTGTCCACCTTAATGCCTTTTAGAATACCCAACACTTCCTCCCTCCTTATGCCGACTTGACCGAGAGTAATCAAACATCTGTTCCTAACCTCAACATCCGTCATGTCCCTCTCCTCGGTGAATACCGATGCAAAGTACTCGTTTAGAATCTCACCCATTTTCGCTGAGTCCAAGCATAACATTCCTCCTTTGTCCTTTAGTGGGCCAATCCTTTCTCTAGTTACCCTCTTTCTCCTTATATATGAATAAAAGGCTTTGGGATTTTCCTTAACCCTGTTTGCTAAATATATTTCATGACCCCTTTTAGCCCTCTTGTTTCCTCGTTTCAGATTGGTCCTACATTCCCGATATTCTTTCAAAGCTTCGTCTTTCATCAGCCGCCTACACCTTATGTATGCTTCCTTTTTCCTCTTAGCTAGTCTCACAATTTCACCTGTCATCCATGGTTCCCTAATCCCTAATGTTGGGTGAACAGAATTTAGTGTAAATTAGAAGGTGACAGCAGAGTTTTGAATGACCACAAGTTTACAGAGAATAGAATGTGGGAGAGCAGCCAGGAGTGTGTTGGAATAGTTAAGTCTCGAGGTAACAGTCGGGTCCTCCAGCCAAAATGGACAGTTTGACCTTTTCTCACATTATACTCCATTTGCCAGTTCTTTGACCACTCATTTAACCTATCTATATCCCTTTGTAACCTCCTTATGTCCTCTTGAGAACTTATCTTCTTACCAATCTTGGAGTCATTAGCAAATTTCGCAAGCATACCTTCGGTCCATTCATCAAAATCATTTATATCAATTGTAAAAAGTTGAGGCCCCAGCACTGATCGCGGTGGCACACCACTCGTTGCAGCTTGCCAACGAGAAAATAACCCATTTATGCCTACTCTGTTTCCTGTTAGCTAGCCTATCCTCTATCCATGCCAATTATGTTACCCCCTACACGATGAGCTTTTATTTTCCACAATGACGTTTGATGTGGTCTGTAAATCTAAGTACTGTAAATCCACCAGTTCCCCTTTATCCACAGTACATGTTACTTCTTCAAAGAACTCCAGTATATTGGTTAAACATGATTTCCCTTTCACAAAACCATGTTGACTCTCCCTGATCACCTTGATTTTTTCGACGTGCTTTAACGTCTTTCTAACGTCTTTAATAATAGCTTCCAACATCTGATCCATAGCTGAAAGCCGTTCTCACCTGCCACAGGTCCTATGTACACAATGTCTCTTCTGATGTTGTGCTCTATTTGAACTGTTACTCCTCAAAGAGCATAGAATTATAGAGATATACAGCACAGAAACAGGACCTTCAGCCCACTGTGTCTGTGCCGGCCATCAAGCACTGAACTATTCTAATCCCAATTCCCAGCACTTGACAAGTCGCCTTGTTTGCCATGGCGATTCAAGGGCTCATCTAAATACTTCTGAAATGCTGTGAGGGTTCCTGCCCGGACCATCTCTTAAGGCAGTGCCTTCCAGATTCCAACCACCCTCTGGGTGAAAATTATTTTCCTCAAATCCCTTCTAAACCTCCTGCCCCTGACCTTAAATCGATTCCCCCTGGTTATTGACCCGTCCGCTCAGGGAAAAAAGATTCTTCATATCTAACCTATCAATGCCCCTCGTTATTTTGTATAGCTCAATCATGATACCCCTCATCCTTTTCTGCTCTAAGGAAAACAACCCTAGCCTTTTCTGTCGCTCTTCATAGCTGAAATGCTCCAGCCCAGGCAACATCCTGGTGAATCTATTCTGCACCCTCTCCATTGCAATCACATCCTTTCGATAGTGCGGCAACCAGAACTATACACAGTCCTCCAGTTGTGGCCTAAGTGGAGTTTTATGCTCCATCATAACCTCCCTACTCTTATGTTCTACACCTCGGCTAATAAAGGCAAGTGTCCCATACGTCTTCCTGTCCTCATTGTCTACCTGTGCTGCTGCCTTCAGTGATCAATGGTCAAGTACACCTAGGTCCCTCTGACCTTCAGTACTTCCTGGGGTCCTACCATCCATTGTATATTTCCTTGCCTTATTCGCCCTCCCAAAATGCATCACCTCACACTTCTCAGGATTAAATTCCATTTGCCCCTCCTCTGCCCATTTTACCAGCCCATCTATATCATCCTGTAATCTAAGGCTTTCCTCCTCACTATTTACAACACCACCAATTTTCGTGTCAGCTGCGAACTTACTGATCAGTCCTCATATATTCACGTCGAAATCATTAATGTACACTACAAACAGCAAGAGTCCCAGCACCGATCCCTGCAGTACACCACGGGTCACAGGCTTCCACTTGCAAAAATAACCCTTGACCATCACCCTCTGCCTCCCACCGCTAAGCCAATTTTGGATCCAATTTGCCAAGTTGCCCTGGATCCCATGGGCTCTTACCTTCTTAACAAATCTCCCATGCGGGACCCCATCAAAAGCCTTACTGAAGTCCATATAGACTACTGCTTTACCCTCCTTTACACCCCTAGTCACCGCCTCGAAAATAATCAATCAATTTAGTTAGACACGAACTCCCCTTGACAAAGCCATGCTGACTATTCCTGATTAATCCCTGCCTCTCCACGTGGAGATTACTCCTGTCCCTCCGAATTTTTTCCAATGGTTTCCCTGTAATAATTTGCTTGTGACCCTTCGACTTCCTTTCTGTTAATCTGTGACCCGAGATCAGATCTTACAGTGGTGTAGGAGTGGCAACAGAGTTCCTGCCTTCCATATAATATGATTTTGCAGGGTGGAAGATGAAGAGATGAAATGTGTGGTCAGGGATAGAGACAGAGGGAAAGAAACCCACCTTTAAAAAGGGAATTCGCAAAAGACTTTAAGATTAAAATTAGAATTAGAATTAGAACATTACAGCGCAGTACAGGCCAATCGGCCCTCGATGTTGCGCCAACCATCTGACCGACACTATTCCATTTTCATCCATATGTCTATCCAATGACCACTTAAATGCCCTTAAAGTTGGCGAGTCTACTACTGTTGCAGGCAGGGCGTTCCACGCCCCTACTACACTCTGTGTAAAGAAACTACCTCTGACATCTGTCCTATATCTTTCACCCCTCAACTTAAAGCTATGTCCCCTCGTGTTTGCCATCATCATCCTAGGAAAAAGACTCTCACTATCCACCCTATCTAACCCTCTGATTATCTTGTATGTCTCTATTAAGTCACCTCTCCTCCTCCTTCTCTCTAACGAAAACAACCCCAAGTCCCTCAGCCTTTCCTCGTAAGACCTTCCCTCCGTACCAGGCAACATCCTAGTAAATCTCCTCTGCACCCTTTCTAAAGCTTCCACATCCTTCCTATAATGCGGTGACCAGAACTGCAAACAATACTCAAGGTACGGCCTCACCAGAGTTTTGTACAGCTGCATCATGACCTCGTGGCTCCGAAACTCGATCCCCCTACTAATAAAAGCTAACACACCATATGCCTTCTTAACAGCCCTATTAACCTGGGTAGCAACTTTCAGGGATTTATGTACCTGGACACCAAGATCTCTCTGCTCATATACACTACCAAGAATCTTCCCATTAGCCCAGTACTCTGCATTGCTGTTACACCTTCCAAAGTGAATCACCTCACACTTCTCCGCATTAAACTCCATTTGCCATCTCTCAGCCCAGCTCTGCAGCCTATCTATGTCCCTCTGTACCCTACAACACCCTTCGACACTATCCACAACTCCACCGACCTTCGTGTCATCCGCAAATTTAGTAACCCACCCTTCTAGACCCTCATCCAGGTCATTTATAAAAATGACAAACAGCAGTGGCCCCAAAACAGAACCTTGCGGTACACCACTAGTAACTAAACTCCAGGATGAACATTTGCCATCAACCACGACCGTCTGTCTTCTTTCAGCTAGCCAATTTCTGATCCAAAGCACTAATTCACCTTCAATCCCATACTTCTGTATTTTCTGCAATCGCCTACCGTGGGGAACCTTATCAAACGCCTTACTGAAATCCATATACACCACATCCACTGCTTTTCCCTCATCCACCTGTTTGGTCACCTTGTCAAAAAACTCAATAAGGTTTGTGAGGCACGACCTACCTTTCACAAAACCGTGCTGACTATCGCAAAGGAACTTATTCTTTTCAAGATGATAAGAAATCCTATCTCTTATAACCTTTTCCAACATTTTACCCACAACCGAAGTAAGGCTCACAGGTCTATAATTACCAGGGCTGTCTCCACTCCCCTTCTTGAACAAGGGGACAACATTTGCTATCCTCCAGTCTTCCGGCACTACTCCTGTCGACAATGACGACATAAAGATCAACAACAACGGCTCTGCAATCTCCTCCCTGGCTTCCCAGAGAATGCTAGGATAAATCCCATCTGGCCCAGGGGACTTATCTATTTTCACTCTTTCCAAAATTGCTAACACCTCCTCCTTGTGAATCTCAATCCCATCTAGCCTAGTAGGCTGTATCTCAGTAATCGCCTCGGCAACATTTTCTTTCTCTACTGTAAATGCTGACGAAAAATATTCATTTAACGCTTCCCCTATCTCCTCTGATTCCGCACACAACTTCCCACTACTATCCTTGATTGGCCCTGTTCTAACTCTTATCATTCTTTTATTCCTGATTTCTTCTTTTTTTTTCTTTTCTTTTGGGCCTCCTTATCTCGAGAGACAATGGATACGCGCCTGGAGGTGGTCAGTGGTTTGTGAAGCAGCGCCTGGAGTGGCTATAAAGGCCAATTCTGGAGTGACAGGCTCTTCCACAGGTGCTGCAGAGAAATTTGTTTGTTGGGGCTGTTGCACAGTTGGCTCTCCCCTTGCGCCTCTGTCTTTTTTCCTGCCAACTACTAAGTCTCTTCGACTCGCCACAATTTAGCCCTGTCTTTATGGCTGCCCGCCAGCTCTGGCGAATGCTGGCAACTGACTCCCACGACTTGTGATCAATGTCACACGATTTCATGTCGCGTTTGCAGACGTCTTTATAACGGAGACATGGACGGCCGGTGGGTCTGATACCAGTGGCGAGCTCGCTGTACAATGTGTCTTTGGGGATCCTGCCATCTTCCATGCGGCTCACATGGCCAAGCCATCTCAAGCGCCGCTGACTCAGTAGTGTGTATAAGCTGGGGATGTTGGCCGCTTCAAGGACTTCTGTGTTGGAGATATAGTCCTGCCACCTGATGCCAAGTATTCTCCGAAGGCAGCGAAGATGGAATGAATTGAGACGTCGCTCTTGGCTGGCATACGTTGTCCAGGCCTCGCTGCCGTAGAGCAAGGTACTGAGGACACAGGCCTGATACACTCGGACTTTTGTGTTCCGTGTCAGTGCGCCATTTTCCCACACTCTCTTGGCCAGTCTGAACATAGCAGTGGAAGCCTTACCCATGCGCTTGTTGATTTCTGCATCTAGAGACAGGTTACTGGTGATAGTTGAGCCTAGGTAGGTGAACTCTTGAACCACTTCCAGAGCGTGGTCGCCAATATTGATGGATGGAGCATTTCTGACATCCTGCCCCATGATGTTCGTTTTCTTGAGGCTGATGGTTAGGCCAAATTCATTGCAGGCAGACGCAAACCTGTCGATGAGACTCTGCAGGCATTCTTCAGTGTGAGATGTTAAAGCAGCATCGTCAGCAAAGAGGAGTTCTCTGATGAGGACTTTCCGTACTTTGGACTTCGCTCTTAGACGGGCAAGGTTGAACAACCTGCCCCCTGATCTTGTGTGGAGGAAAATTCCTTCTTCAGAGGATTTGAACGCATGTGAAAGCAGCAGGGAGAAGAAAATCCCAAAAAGTGTGGGTGCGAGAACACAGCCCTGTTTCACACCACTCAGGATAGGAAAGGGCTCTGATGAGGAGCCACCATGTTGAATTGTGCCTTTCATATTGTCATGGAATGAGGTGATGATACTTAGTAGCTTTGGTGGACATCTGATCTTTTCTAGTAGTCTGAAGAGACCACGTCTGCTGACGAGGTCAAAGGCTTTGGTGAGATCAATGAAAGCAATGTAGAGGGGCATCTGTTGTTCACGGCATTTCTCCTGTATCTGACGAAGGGAGAACAGCATGTCAATAGTCGATCTCTCTGCACGAAAGCCACACTGTGCCTCAGGGTAGACGCGCTCGGCCAGCTTCTGGAGCCTGTTCAGAGCGACTCGAGCAAAGACTTTCCCCACTATGCTGAGCAGGGAGATTCCACGGTAGTTGTTGCAGTCACCGCGGTCACCTTTGTTTTTATAGAGGGTGATGATGTTGGCATCGCGCATGTCCTGGGGTACTGCTCCCTCGTCCCAGCACAGGCATAGCAGTTCATGTAGTGCTGAGAGTATAGCAGGCTTGGCACTCTTGATTATTTCAGGGGTAATGCTGTCCTTCCCAGGGGCTTTTCCGCTGGCTAGGGAATCAATGGCATCACTGAGTTCCGATTTGGTTGGCTGTATGTCCAGCTCATCCATGACTGGTAGAGGCTGGGCTGCATTGAGGGCAGTCTCAGTGACAGCATTCTCCCTGGAGTACAGTTCTAGGTAGTGCTCAACCCAGCGGTCCATCTGTTTGCGTTGGTCAGTGATTATGTCCCCCGATTTAGATTTGAGGGGGGTGATCTTCTTGATGGTTGGCCCAAGAGCTCTCTTCATGCCATCATACATTCCTCTGATGTTTCCGGTGTCTGAGGCCAGCTGAATATGACTGCATAGGTGTTGCCAGTAGTCGTTTGCGCAACGCCTAGCTGTTCTTTGTGCAGTACTTCTGGCTGCTTTAAGTGCTGCGGATGTTAAATCGCTGGGGGCTTTCTTGTAGTTCAAAAGTGCAATGCGCTTAGCGGCTATGACAGGTTCCAGCTCTTCATTATGAGATTGAAACCTATTGAAACCTATTGATATACCTATAGAAAGCCTTAGGGTTTTCTTTGATCCTAACGCCAATGATTCTCATGTCCTCTCCTTGCTCTTCTTAGCCCTCCCTTTAGATCCTTCCTGGCTAGCTTGTAACTCTCAAGCGCCCTAACTGAGCCTTCACGTCTCATCCTAACATAAGCCTCCCTCTTCCTCTTGACAAGCGCTTCAACTTCTTGAGTAAACCGCGGCTCCCTCGCTCGACAACTTCCTCCCTGCCTCACAGGTACATACTTATCAAGGACAGGCATTAGCTGCTCCTTGAATAAGCTCCACATTTCGTTTGTGCCCAACCCCTGCAGTTTCCTTCCCCATCCTACGCATCCTAAATCTTGCCTAATCGTGTCATAATTTCCTTTCCCCCAGCTATAATTCTTGCCCTGCGGCATATACCTGTCCCTGCCCATCGCTAAGGTAAACCTAACCGAATTGTGATCACTATCGCCAAAGTGCTCACCTACATCTAAATCGAACACCTGGCCGGTTTCATTACCCAGTACCAATTGGGCGGCACAGTGGCGCAGTGGTTAGCACCGCAGCCTCACAGCTCCAGGGACCCGGGTTCAATTCTGGGTACTGCCTGTGCGGAGTTTGCAAGTTCTCCCTGTGTCTGCGTGGGTTTCCTCCGGGTGCTCCGGTTTCCTCCCACATGCCAAAGACTTATAGGTTAATTGGCCATTATAAATTGCCCCTAGTATAGGTAGGTGGTAGGGAAATATATAGGGACAGGTGGGGATGTGATAGGAATATGGGATTAGTATAAATGGGTGGTTGATGGTCGGCACAGACTCGCTGGGCCGAAGGGCCTGTTTCAGTGCTGCATCTCTAAACATAAACTAAACATAAACAAATCCAATGTGGCATCGCCCCTGATTGGCCTGTCTACATACTGTGTCAGAAAACCCTCCTGCACACACTGGATAAAAACTGACCCATCTAAAGTACTCGAACTATTGTATTTCCAGTCAATATTTGGAAAGGTAAAGTCCCCCATAACAACTACCCTGTTACTCTCACCCCTTTCGAGAATCATCTTCGCTATCCTTTCCTCTACATCTCTGCAACATCCATTCCTGCCCCTGCTCTACCCATGTCTCTGAAATGGCCACAACATCAGCTGCAAGCTCACCCACCTTATTCCGGATGCTCCTGGCGTTGAAGTGGACACACTTTAAACCAAGTTCTTGCTTGCCAGTGCCCTCTTGCCAGTGCCCTCTGTAACCTTATCCCCTACCTCACTACTCTCAACAGCCTGTACACTGGAACTACAATTTAGGTTCCCATTCCCCTGCTGATTTAGTTTAAACCCCCCCGAAGAGCACGAACAAATCTGCCCCCCAGGATATTGGTACCCCTCTGGTTCAGGTGAAGACCATCCTGTTTGTAGAGGTCCCACCTACCCCAGAAAGAGCCCCAATTATCCAGGAAACCAAAACCCTCCCTCCTACACCATCCCTGCAGCCACGTGTTCAACTCATCTCTCTCCCTATTCCTCTCTTCGCTAGCACGTGGCACGGGCAACAACCCAGAGATAACAACTCTGGTTGTTCTCACTCTAAGCTTCCACCCTAGCTCCCTGAATTTCTGCCTTAAATCCCCATCTCTCTTCCTACCTATGTCGTTGGTGCCTATGTGGACCACGACTTGGGGGATGAACAAGTTTCAGGAATATTGGAAATGGACAGGGGATTGGGATAATCAGAAGGACGAGTACATGGAGGGACTTGATCTCATGGTTGGAATATTAAAATTGTGGTGTTACTGGACCAAGAGCCAATGTCGGTCAGTGAGCACAGGGATGTTCGGTGAACAGAATTTGGTGTAAATTAGAAGATGGCAGCAGAGTTTTGGATGATCACAATGTTACAGCGGGTAGAATGTGGGAAACAAGCCAGCAGTGTGTTAGAATAGTCAAATCTCGAGGTAACAAAGGCATGGATGAGGTTTTCAGCAACCGATGAGCTCAGCTGTCCCTTTCTCTCTTTCTCTATCTCTCCCTCCCTCTTTCTGTCGCCCTCACGTGCTCTATCCCACGCCCTGAATCTTAAATGTTTCAATCAAGTCGCCCCTTACTCTTCGAAACTCCAGCTGATATAAGACTATCCTGTCCAGCCTTTCCTCATAAGACATTCCGCCCATATTATTCTAATAAACCTTCTCTGAACTGCTTGCAACGCATTTACATGTTTCCTTAAATAAGGAGACCAGTACTGAACACAGAATTCCAGATAATGTCTCACCACTGCCCTCCCTACCTTTGTATTCAATTCCACTCACAATAAGTGATAACATTATATTAAGCTTTCCTAACTAAGTCGAGGAAGGGAAGGGAAGTGTCAGAGATGGACCATGTAAAGGTGAGAGAAGGGTGGAAATTGGAAGCAAAGTTGATAAAGTTTTCTAGCTCCACCAACACCCTCCTCCACCTGGCTGAACATGTTCTCACATTGAACAACTTCTCCTTCAACTCCATGCAATTCCTTCAAGTAAAAGGTGTCGCTATGGGTACCCGCATGGGTCCTAGTTATGCCTGTCTTTTTGTGGGATATGTCGAGCATTCTTTGTTCCAGTCCTACTCAGGCCCCCTCCCCCAACTCTTTTTCCGGTACATTGATGACTGTATTGGTGCCGTTTCCTGCTCCCGCCCCGAACTAGAAAACTTTATCAACTTTGCTTCCAATTTCCACCCTTCTCTCACCTTTACATGGTCCATCTCTGACACTTCCCTTCCCTTCCTCGACTTCTCTGTCTCCATCTCTGGGGATAGGTTGTCTACCAATATCCATTATAAGCCCACTGATTCCCACAGCTACCTCGACTACACTTCTTCACACCCTACCTCCTGTAAGGACTCCATTCCATTCTCCCAGTTTCTCCGTCTCCGACGCATCTGCTCTGATGATGCTACCTTCCATGACGGTGCTTCTGATATGACCTCCTTTTTCCTCAACCGAGGATTTCCCCCCACTGTGGTTGACAGGGCCCTCAACCGTGTCCGACACATTCCCCGCACCTCTACCCTCACCCCTTCCCCTCCCTCCCAGAACCGTGACAGGGTTCCCCTTGTCCTCACTTTTCATCCCACCAGCCTCCATATCCAAAGGATCATCCTCCGCCATTTTCGCCACCTCCAGCGTGATGCCACTACCAGTCGCATCTTCCCCTCCCTTCCCCTGTCAGCATTCCGAAGGGATCATTCCCTCCGCGACACCCTGGTCCACTCCTCCATTACCCCCACCACCTCGTCCCCGTCCCAGGGCACCTTCCCCTGCAATCGCAGGAGGTGTAGCTTTCGGTGTGCAGCTTTTCCAGGAGCACAGGCATTGCGAGCGAGGAGTGAACAGCTGGGAAGTCAATTTCATCGGGAGTTTCGGTGGAGCAGGGACTGCTGGCTTTTCCAGGAGCACAGGCATTGCGAGCGAGGAGTGAACAGCTGGGAAGTCAATTTCATCGGGAGTTTCGGTGGAGCAGGGACTGCTGGGTAAGTAGAAACCTATATATTTGGGCTGTTTCTGAACCCGAGACACTACTCTTGTAGTGTCTCCCACCCGCCCTCCTCCTCTGACCAAAAAAAAGGACTCGGTTGTGTGTAGGTAAGGTAAGGCTTTTTCTATTACTCTTCTTGTTTTATCGTGTGATTGGTTAAAAACTTGGGAATTTAGAATAGTGGGAATGTAGGTTAAGGAAGTTGAATGTTCCTCCTGCAGAATGTGTGAGGTAAGGGTCGCCAAGAGTGTCCCTGCTGACTGCATCTGCGGGAAGTGCACCCAGCTCCAGCTCCTCGAGGACCGCGTTAGGGAACTGGAGCTGGAGCTGGAGGAACTTCGGATCATGCGGGAGGCGGAGGGGATTATTGAGAGGAATTATCGGGAGGCCGTCACACCTCAGGTAAAAGAAGAAGGTAGATGGGTTACCGTCAGGGGAAGGAGAGGGAACCAGCAGGCAGTGCAGGGATCCCCTGTGGCCGTTTCCCTCAACAACAGGTATACCGTTTTGGATACTGTTGGAGGAGACGACTTATCAGGGGAAGGCAATGGGATACAGGTCTCTGGCGCAGAGTCTGTCCCTGTTGCTCAGAAGGGAAGGGGGAAGAGGAGCAGAGCATTAGTCATTGGGGACTCCATAGTTAGGGGAACAGATAGGAGGGTTTGTGGGAACGAGAGAGACTCACGGTTGGTGTGTTGCCTCCCAGGTGCCAGGGTACGTGATGTCTCGGATCGTATTTTTGGGATCCTCAAGGGCGAGGGGGAGCAGCCTCAAGTCGTGGTACACAGGCACCAACGACATAGGTATTAAGACAGATGGGGATTTAAGGCAGAAATTCAGGGAGCTAGGGTGGAAGCTTAGAGCGAGAACAAACAGAGTTGTTATCTCTGGGTTGTTGCCCGTGCGACGTGCTAGCGAAGTGAGGAATAGGGAGAGAGAGGAGTTGAACATGTGGCTGCAGGGATGGTGTAGGAGGGAGGGTTTTGGTTTCCTGGATAATTGGGGCTCTTTCTGGGGTCGGTGGGACCTCTACAAACAGGATGGTCTTCACCTGAACCAGAGGGGTACCAATATCCTGGGAGGGAGATTTGTTAGTGCTCTTCGGGGGGGGGGGTTAAACTAATTCAGCAGGGGGATGGGAACCAAAATTGTAGTTCCAGTGTGCAGGATGTTGAGAGTAGTGAGGGCAGAGATAAGGTTATAAGGACACAAGAGGGCACTGGCAAGCAAGAGCTTGGTTTAAAATGTGTCTACTTCAACGCCAGGAGCATCCGGAATAAGGTGGGTGAGCTTGCAGCATGGGTTGGTACCTGGGATCCTGATGTTGTGGCCATTTAGGAGACATGGGTAGAGCAGGGGCAGGAATGGATGTTGCAGGTTCCGGGATTTAGATGTTTCAGTAAGAACAGAGAAGAGGGTAAAAGAGGGGGGGGGGGGGTGTGGCATTGTTAATCAAGGAAAGTATTACAGCGACAGAAAGGACGTTTGAGGACTCGTCTACTGAGGTAGTATGGGCCGAGGTTAGAAACAGGAGAGGAGAGGTCACCCTGTTGGGAGTTTTCTATAGACCTCCAAATAGTTCCAGAGATGTAGAGGAAAGGATAGCAAAGATGATTCTTGTCAGGAGCGAGAGTAACAGGGTCGTGGTTATGGGGGACTTTAACTTTCCAAATATTGACTGGAAATACTACAGTTCGGGTACTTTAGATGGGTCTGTTTTTGTCCAGTGTGTGCAGGAGGGTTTTCTGACACAGTATGTAGACAGGCCAACCAGGGGCGATGCCACATTGGATTTGGTACTGGGTATTGAACCCGGCCAGGTGTTAGATTTAGAAGTTGGTGAGCACTTTGGTGATAGTGATCACAAATCGGTTAGGTTTACCTTAGCGATGGGCAGGGACAGGTATATACCGCAGGGCAAGAATTATAGCTCGGGGAAAGGAAATTATGATGCGATTAGGCAAGATTTAGGATGCGTAGGATGGGGAAGGAAACTGCAGGGGATGGGCACAATAGAAATGTGGAGCTTATTCAAGGAGCAGCTACTGCGTGTCCTTGATAAGTATGTACCTGTGAGGCAGGGAGGAAGTTGTCGAGCGAGGGAGCCGTGGTTTACTAAAGAAGTTGAAGAGCTTGACAAGAGGAAGAAGAAGGCTTATGTTAGGATGAGACCTGAAGGCTCAGTTAGGGCGCTTGAGAGTTACAAGCTAGCCAGGAAGGATCTAAAGGGAGAGATAAGAAGAGCAAGGAGAGGACACGAGAAGTCATTGGCGGATAGGATCAAAGAAAACCCTAAGGCTTTCTATAGGTGCATCAGGAATAAAGGAATGAAGAGAGATCGTTTTGGGCCAATCAAGGATAGTAGTGGGAAGTTGTGTGTGGAATCGGAGGAGATAGGGGAAGTGTTAAATGAATATTTTTCGTCACTATTTACAGTGGAGAAAGAAAATGTTGTCGAGGAGAATACTGAGATTCAGACTACTAGGCTAGATGGGATTGAGGTTCACAAGGAGCAGGTGTTAGCAATTTTGGAAAGTGCGAAAATAGATAAGTCCCCTGGGCCCGATGGGATTTATCCTAGGATTCTCTGGGAAGCCAGGGAGGAGATTGCAGAGCCTTTGTCCTTGATCTCTACGTCGTCATTGTCGACAGGAATGGTGCCGGAAGACTGGAGGATAGCAAATGTTGCCCCCTTGTTCAAGAAGGGGAGTAGAGACAGCCCTGGTAATTACAGACCTGTGAGCCTTACTTTGGTTGTGGGTAAAATGTTGGAAAAGGTTATAAGAGATAGGATTTATAATCATCTTGAAAAGAATAAGTACATTAGAGATAGTCAGCACGGTTTTGTGAAGGGTAGGTCGTGCCTCACAAACCTTATTGAGTTTTTTGACAAGGTGACCAAACAGGTGGATGAGGGTAAAGCAGTGGATGTGGTGTATATGTATTTCAGTAAGGCGTTTGATAAAGTTCCCCACGGTAGGCTATTGCAGAAAATACAGAAGTATGGGATTGAAGGTGAATTAGTGCTTTGGATCAGAAATTGGCTAGCTGAAAGAAGACAGAGGGTGGTGGTTGATGGTAAATGTTCATCCTGGAATATAGTTTCTAGTGGTGTACCGCAAGGATCTGTTTTGGGGCCACTGCTGTTTGTCATTTTTATAAATGACCTGGATGAGGGTGTAGAAGGGTGGGTTGGTAAATTTGCGGATGACACGAAGGTCGGTGGAGTTGTGGTTAGTTCCGAAGGATGTTGTAGGTTACAGAGGGACATAGATAGGCTGCAGAGCTGGGCTGAGAGATGTCAAATGGAGTTTAATAAGGAGAAGTGTAAGGTGAGTCACTTTGGAAGGATAACAGGATTGCAGAATACTGGGCTAATGGGAAGATTCTTGGTTTTGTAGATGAGCAGAGAGATCTTGGTGTCCATGTACATAAATCCCTGAAAGTTGCCACCCAGGTTAATAGAGCTGTTAAGAAGGCATATGGTGTGTTAGCTTTTATTAGTAGAGGGATCGAGTTTAGGAGCCACGAGGTCATGCTGCAGCTGTACAGAACTCTGGTGCAGCCGCACCTGGAGTATTGCGTGCAGTTCTGGTCACCGCATTATTGGAAGGATGTGGAAGCTTTGGAAAAGGTGATGAGGAGATTTACTAGGATGTTGCCTGGTATGGAGGGAAGGTCTTAAGAGGAAAGGCTGAGAGACTTGAGGTTGTTTTCGTTAGAGAGAAGGGGGAGGAGAGGTGACTTAAGAGAGACATATAAGATAATCAGAGGGCTGGACAGGGTGGATAGTGAGAGCCTTTTTCCTCGGATGGTGATGGTAAACACGAGGGGACATAGCTTTAGGTTGAGGGGTGATAGATATAGGACAGATGTCAGAGGTAGCTTCTTTACACAGAGAGTAGTAGGGGCGTGGAACGCCCTGCCTGCAACAGTAGTAGACTCGCCAACTTTAAGGGCATTTAAGTAGTCATTGGATAGACATATGGATGAAAATGGAATAGTGTAGGTCAGATGGTTTCACAGGTCGGCGCAACATCGAGGGCTGAAGGGCCTGTACTGCGCTGTAATGTTCTATGTTCTATGTACCTGCCCATTTACCTCCTCTCTCCTCACTATCCCAGGCCCCAAACACTCCTTTCAGGTGAAGCAGCGATTTACTTGTACTTCTTTCAATGTAGTATACTGTATTCGCTGCTCACAGTGTGGTCTCCTCTACATTGGGGAGACCAAGCGCAGACTGGGTGACCGCTTTGCGGAACATCTCCGCTCAATCCGCAAGCAGGACCCTGAGCTTCCAGTTGCTTGCCATTTCAACACTCCCCCCTGCTCTCATGCTCATTTCTCTGTCCTGGGATTGCTGCAGTGTTCCAGTGAACATCAACGCAAGCTCGAGGAACAGCATCTCATCTACCGATTAGGCACACTACAGCCTGCCGGACTGAACATTGAGTTCAATAATTTCAGAGCATGACAGCCCCCCCCCCCCATTTTACTTTCACTTTTCGTTATTTTTTCTTCATTTTTTTTACATTCCTTTTTACATTTTTTACAATCTTTTTTTGCATTTATTTCATTTCATCTTAGTTTGTTCAGTTTTCTTACCCACTGTTTTTTTCAGGTTGTTTTTCTTCAGGTTTGCACTTGCTGCTGTTCAATATTCAGTGTATTCACACCTAATCTGTACTAATGCTTTGTCTTTCAACACAACATATTGTTTGCCTTTTCTCCGTGACCTTTTGGTCAGCTATGTGGCCTGGTCCAATCTGCACCTTCTCCTTTGTTATCTCTTGCCCCACCCCCACCTCACTTGTTTATAATCTGTGACTTTTCTAATATTTGTCAGTTCCGAAGAAGGGTCACTGACCCGAAACGTTAACTCTGCTTCTCTTTCCACAGATGCTGCCAGACCTGCTGAGTGATTCCAGCATTTCTTGTTTTTGCACCAACTGTACATTGATGGAGTGAGAGTTCTAACAGTTCCTGTACCTCTCCCCGTTGCCATGGGGATCCCGCAGAGACACCTAGACCATCAGGAATCCAGCTGTCATGACAATGCCACGGGATCTCTCACCTGCTTCTCCCTGCTGATGGAGCAGACAGTATAATTCACCTCACCCGACATAGATGGCCTCCGTCACACAGCAGATGCATCAATGGACAACATGGAGAGAGATAATGGATACGTCACACGCTCTTGATGGAAAGATCCAGATAAGAACATAATAACATAAGAAGTAGGAGCAGGAGTAGGCAATTCAGCCCCTCGAGCCTGCTTCGCCATTCAATATGATCATGGATGATCTCATCTCGGCCTCAACTCCACTTTCCTGCCCGTTCTCCATAACTCTTCAACCCATTACTAATTAAAAATCTGTCTATCTCCTCCTTAAATTTACTCAGTGTCCCAGCATCTGTTGCACTCCGGGTAGTGAATCCCACAGACACACGACCCTTTCAGAGAAGAAATTTCTCTTCATCTCTGTTTGAAATCCACCACCCCTTATCCTAAAACAATGACCTCTCATTCTAGATTGCCACACAAGAGGAAACGCCTTCTCTATGTCTACTTTGTCAATCCCCTTAATCATCTTCTCTACCTCAATTCGATCGACTCTCGTTCTTCTAAACTCTAGAGAGTAAAGGCATAAAGAGCTCAATCTCTCTCCATAATACAAACCCCTCATCCCTGGAATCAATCTAGTGACCCTCCTCTGATCTGCCTCCAATGCAACTACATCTATCCTCAAGTCAGGAGACTAAAACTATACACAATACTCCAGGTGCGGTCTCATTAATGCCTTGTACAGTTGCAGCAACACTTTCCTACTTTTATATTCTATTCCTTTAGCAAGAAATACCAAAATTCCATTCGCCTTCCTTTTCACCTGCTGTACCTCCAAACAAGCTTTCTGCGATTCATGCACGAGGACACCCAGATCCTTCTGCACCGAAGCACTCTGAAGTTTCTCTCCAGTTCGGAAATAATTTGCCTTTCTATTCTTCCGACCAAAATGGATAACCTTACACTTATTCACGTTAAACTCCATCTGCCAAATTTTGGATCATTCACCTAACCTATCCATATCAATTTGTAAATTTCTTATTTAATTATTGCAACTTACTATCCCAGCTATTTTAGTGTCATCTGCAAATTTGGCTGTAGTACTTTCTATCCCTGCATCCAAGTCATAAATATATATTGCAAATAGCTGGGGACAAGGACCAAACCCTGTGGTACCCCACTAGTTACATATTGCCAACCAGAAAAAGACCCATTTATCCCGACTCTCTGTTTTCTGTTGGTTAGCCAATCCTCTATCAAAGTTAATAAATTGCCCCTAACCCCATGTAATCGTACCTTGTGTATTAACCTTTTGTGCGGTACTTTATCAAATGTCTTCTGGAAGTCCAGATATACTACATCTACAGGATCCCCATTTTCAACTTTTCTTGTCACAGCTTCGATGAACTCGAGCAAATTCGTCAAATAGGATTTACCCTTCATAAAACCATGCTGACTCTGATGGATTGTGTTTTGACTTTCTAAATATCCTGTTATTACTTCCTTAATAATGGTTTCTAACAATTTCCCAATGATAGATGTTTCCTACTTTCTACCTTCCTCCCTTTCACCCAGTTCATTTCAAAGTTCAATGAGGAGGATGTGGCAGAATTTTCCGTCACTTTTGAAAAGCTTGTAAAGCAACTGAAATGTCTGGCGGAGAGCTGGACACTGTTCTGACAAAACAAAGTAACAGGAAAATCCCATGAGGTTTATTCACTGTTGCCAGATGAAAGTTCATCAGATTATGAGATGACTAAAAATGCAATACTGGGCGTACATGAGATAGTACCGGAAGTGTACCGTCAAGCATTCCAAACCCTCCGAAAGCAGCCTGACTAAAGTGATCTCGAGTTTGAAAGAGTTAAGCAGCTTCCGAACACAGGGACATAGGAGCAGGAGTAGGCCATTCAACCCATCGAGTCTGCTGCACCATTCAATATGACCATGGCTGATCATCCACTTCAATGCCTTTTTCACACATTATCACCATATCCCCTTTTTGTCAATCTATAGTTTAAACATACTCACCGACTGAGATTCCACATCCGTCTGGGATGCAGAATTCCAAAGATTCAGAAACCTCTGAGTCAAGAAATTTCTCCTCATCTCTGTCCTAAGTGGCTTCCCCCTTATTTTGAAATTGTATCCATTAGTTCTAGACTCCGCAACCAGGGGAAATATCGTACACGCATTTACGCTGTTTATCTCTTTAATTATTTCATGGGTTTCAATGAGATCCCGACACATTCTTTGAAACTCCAGAGAATACAAGCCCAGTTTCTCTCTTCATAGAACAGTCTCGCTATCCCGGGAACAAGTCTGGTGAACCTTCATTGCACTCCCTCTATGGCAATAATATCCTTCCTAAGGTAAGGGGACCCAAACTGCACACAATATTCCAGGTGTGGTCTAAGCAAGGTTCTATACACATGAAGTAAGACTTCACTACTCCTGTACTCAAATCATCTTGTGATAAAGGCTAACAGAACATTAGCATTCCGAATTGCTTGCTGCACTGCATGTTAGTTTTCAGTGACTTACTGACACACGGGTCCCTCTGTACATCTACACTTTCTAATCTCTTACTATTTAAGAAATACTCTGCACTTCTGTTCCTCCTACCAAAATGGATAACGTCATATCTGTCCATATTATATCCCATCTGCCATGTTCTTGCCCAGTCACAATGTCTGTCCAAATCCCCTTGAAGACGCTTTGCATCTTCCTCACAACATACATTCCCACCTAGTTTTGTGTCATCTGCGAACTTGGAAATATTACATTTGGTCCCCACATCCAAATCATTGACATATATTGTTAACAGCTGGGGCCCAAGTACTGATCCTTGTGGTACACAACTAATCACAGCCTGCCAAAGTGAGAATGACCCGTTTCTTCCTACTCACTGTTTTCTGCCTGTTAACCAATCTTTAATCCATGCCAGTATATTACCTCCTATCCCATGTGCTTTAATGTTGCTAACCAACCTCCTGTGGGGGACTTTATCAAAATCCTTCCGAAAATTCAAGTATAACACGTCCACCAACTCCCCTTTATCAATTCTGTTAGTAACATCCTCAATAAAATCTCCAACAGGTTCGTCAAAGATGATTTCTCATTCATAAATCCATGTTTGCGATGCCCAAACAGATTATTATCCAACTGTCCATTTATCACATCCTTTAGAATACAGTCCCAGCATTTTCCCAACGGCTGATGCACGAAAGCAGGTCTATAATTCCCTCTTTTTACTCTCCCTCCCTTCTTAAATAGTGGGGTGACATTTGCTACCTTCCAATCTGCAGGAACCGCTCCAGAATCTATAGAATGTTTGAAGATAGTCACCAATGCAGCCACCATCTCCATAGCTGTCTCTTCCCACACCCTGGAATGCAGAATATCAGATCCTGGGGCCTCATCAAACTTCAGCCCCATTAATTTCTCCAATGCAACATTCTTACTAATATTAATTTCCTTCATGTCCTCAATCTCCCTAATCCCTTGGATCTCTAATCCTGGAAACTTCCTTGTATCTTCCTCAATGAGGACAGACACAAAGTAATCATTTAGCTTCACTGCCATTTCTCTGTTCACCATTATAAATTCCCCTGACTCTGCCTGTATTGGACCCACATTTGTATTCGCCAAACGTTTCATTTTTAGGTCGCTATAGAAGATTTAAAGTCAGCTTTTGTGTTTACTTTTGACCAGTGGATACAAACACTCAAATTACAGCCCACAAATCTGAACCTTAGAGTGGTGATCCATCTCAAGGAGTTCAAACACTCGCTCTCCCTACCATTAAAACCCACAAAGAGGAACGAAAGGTTCAAAGAGCCAGGCAGGTTGCAATTCTGGCTGATGCATTTTCCCTTGTACACAAAGCCTTAACCCCAAAGGGAAACCCTTCCCTAGTCACCACAAAGACCCGAGAATAAAAGGTGGGAGGGTGATAGGAGCCCGATCAGCCTTGGGCAAGGAGGAAAAGCTGGACACCCAGGGGACCATCCTCAGGCCAAATAGGACGGCACTGAGAGCAGGAGTAATGGCCGAAGACCTGTGCGTTTCCATTGGAATAAGGCAGATCACCATCGAGCTGAATGCTGCAAGTTATGGGAAAAACCTGGAGCATTAATCAGGGACCACCAGATCAGTGCAGGATAATGGGACTTGATGGAAAGCACAACAGATCAGGCTGTGCCTCCAACTGCGGCAGTCAGAACCAGGAAACACACCACAGAGAGTGTGGGAAAAATAAACAAAATCCCTGAGAGGTACCAGGAATTTGTATCCGAAGGAAAAGTGACCCCATACCGCTTGAGTGAGGCAAGTAAAACAATAGTCATACTCAAGGATACAGGGGCCACCCAATCCCTTCTGCTGGGAAAAAGAAAGTGCAGTGAATGCGAGACCGTTAGTGAATGGTATCGGAAGACAGTATATGTCCATACCCTTATATCCGGTGTACTTGGAGTGTGACCCAGTTTCATGACCCTTTACCATGGGGATTGTACCTAGTTTACCGGGTGATGGGTCGAACTGCTCCTGGGTAATAAACTGACAGGGGAAAAGGTGGCAGCTTCCCCAGTAGTTCCAGAGAGACCAAAAGAGGTCTGGGAGACAGAGTAGTTACAGGAGAAGGTCCCTGACATTCTCCCTGATTGTCTGGTGACTCGGTCCATGGCCAAACAATCCCCTGAACTGACACTACAGACGGATTACCCTACATTCTGGTTGTCTGAAACCTTCTTTGGGAAGTTAGAGGAGACAAAGAATGTATTAAACAGTTCTTCCTTATTTGAGGCTCAACAACCCGACCCAGTGTTAAAAAATAGCACAGACTGTCCAAACCAAAACTGAAGCATAGGGAGTTGCAGACTGTTACTATTTAAAGAATGAGGTGCTGATGAGGAAGTGGAGATCTCCTCACAGAGCAGAGGATGAAGAGTGGACAGTGGTTCACCAGATAGTGGTGCCACTGAGGTCCCTTAAAGAAATGTTAAGAATGACCCACGATCTGCTAATGGATGGACATTTCTGTGTATGAAAAATCAAAGCCCGCAGAAGACAGTATTTTGACTGGCCACAACTTCACAAAGATGTGGTGGCGTTTTGTAAAACTAGTCACATGTGCTAAGTTGTGGGGAAGCCCCAACCTGCAATAAAGCCTGCACCCTAATTCACATAACAGCTTTTGGGGACCCCTTCAGCAGAGTGCTGGTGGATTGTGGGCTCACCTGCTGAAAACAAAACGGGATACCAGTATCTTCTCACCATTATGGATGTGGTGACCCGATTCCCAGAGGCCATTCGCCTGAAGAACTATACCTGCCAAGGCTGTGGTGAAGGGGCTAACCCAATTCTTTACCCGATATGGGCTGCCTGCTGAGATCCAGTCGGATCAGGACACACATTTTATGTCCATTTTTTTTATAAGGTAATCTGTAGCACCGCAGCCTCACAGCTCCAGCGACCCGGGTTGGATTATGTGTACTGTTTGTGCAGAGTTTGCAAGTTCTCCCTGTGACCGCGTGGGTTTTCACCAGGTGATCCAGTTTCCTCCCACAGCCAAAGACTTGCAGGCTGATAGGTAAATTGGCCATTATAAATTGCACCTAGTATAGGTTGGTGGGAGGGGAGTTGAGGGATGGTGGGGATGTGGTAGGAATATGTGATTCATGTAGGATTAGTATAAATGGGTGGTTGATGGTCGGCACAGACTCGGTGGGCCGAAGGGCCTGTTTCAGTGCTGTATCTCTAAATAAATAAAATAAGTAAATAGATAAAGTCCTCAGCCGACCATCCGTAGTCACAAGGAGCTTTGGAGCGGTACGATCAGACCCTAAAGACAATGATCAGGCCATACTGCTATGAGCAACCCCATGACTGGGTCAAAGGGCTGGGATTTCTCCTGTTGGTTTCCAGGGACTTATCCAATGATTCCACTGGCTTTAGTCTCTTTGAATTAGTTTATTGACACGAGGTGAGAGGTTCCCTTAAAATAATCAAGGAGAGGTTTTTGGGACACAGGGATGAGTCATCCATGTTAGACTGCATTTCTATGCTGTGGGAGCACCTAAAGACCTCCCAGGCAGCTATGAAAAGGTAAGGAGACAGAAATGCCAAGGCTAAAACATTTCAGGACAGATACCATGTATTGTTACTATTCCCACTGCAGGGTGAACCCCTGAAATCCCGGTTCAGTGGTCCATATCGAGTGGCAAAAGGAATAGTCAGGTACATTATTTAATTGACACTCCAGACCAAAGGCAAAAAGCAAAGGCTGTGGAGGGAATAGCCAAGTACAGATCTGTCAGGCAGTCAGGAGGGAAGGATTGGAAAGGGCGGTGAGGACAGGTTAGAGGAGGGCCAGGAGGATTCCAACTGGAACCCCCTACTCTCCGAATAGCCAACCCTGAAATGTGGGATCCATCAGACCCTACGCTCTCCTCCTTAAATGCAGGTCAAAGAGGCAGCCTAAAAAGGCTGCTAACAGCATTTACAGAAACGTGCAAGGACAAGGAAAGGTCCCAAAAAGGCATGTCAATGGTGAGGGAGATGCCTCACCTAGTCGAACTGCCGCTGCAGAGTGCAGCGAAAGCTGGACAAAGCCCTGCGAGCAGTAATGTCCCAGAGGACATAGGGTAGATAAAAAAATGATTCTTCCCATAGTAAAGGGAAAAGTGAAGGGAACGTACCCTAAAGTAAACAGCACTTGGGTACCTCACCAGAAAGCTAAAAGTAAGGTCATTGTGGATCTACCCACTGAAGAACCCAATGATCAGATCCCAAACCCAAAGCTAATCAAACACAACAATTTCAAAGGCAAACTCAGCAAGAACAAAGGCCCAGAGGAAATCTCAGACACCTCACTGGGTCTAAAGAAAACAATTAATTACACACTGTCTGTTTAGGGAGAAAGATTGTTAAGGTGCAGGAACCTGAGTAGTTAAAACTTCATTAGAGGAGAGAAAAGGTAAACAATGCAATCGTTGATGCATTGCCCAGCGTCGAACCCGACACATAACCATCCCAGACAATACGCCAAAAAAGTTAAATCATTACAGCTGTAACAGACAATGTCAGCTGCAATAATTCTAAGATTAATGTGTGAATTTGAGAAGTGATTATTGAGAATGCATGTGTATTTCTTTCTTTTTCTTCCCACAGTTCTGAAATGAAATGTTCCCGTTATCACGTTTCTTTCCATATGCTGCGCCGGTGTGAAGATAACACAACATGCCAAATGAGGAATTTTAATTCATCGATTGGAAACTTACACTAACCTTTTAATAGAAAAAATCCTACAGTTAACCTTGAAAAAACTGGCAGCCAAGATGGCCACCGTAATTGGCATCTGAAACACATTTTCACATTCTAAGGCCGACAACAGGAGACACATGTATGATGAGCCTGGACCAATATCATTGGCTTGCTCTAGTGATTGAATTATCTAAGATTACATTCATTAACACGGCATGCAAGACTACCATGACACATTGACTTTGAAAGAGCAAACTCCTCCAAGTATAAATACTGGTATCCTGAGCCCTGGGGAGATAGAAGTTTCTAACCTTGAATCTCATTAGAAGGGTCCAGAGAATACACTGAGGCAGTCATGAGACCTTCGGTCCATCTCTGTGAAAGCTGGGAGTTTCCCCTGGACAAAGACAGACAAGCCATTGATTCAAACTGTGCAGAAGCAGAAGGGCTGTGACCCCTCTCTCTCTCTCTCTCTCCATCTCTCTCTCCACCTAACATCACAAGTTTGAAAACCACATGTGACTGCGGGCCCCTCAAGCCTACGTATTGCTGCAGACAGAGTAACCAGGGGAAGAAAGCCTCAAAGATAACCCTGAGCAATGTGGACAGCCACATACTGCACTTCGACAAGCAAAAGACTTCAAGAATATAACTTCAGCTGGAAGACCACGGAATCGCCCAACATCACAGAATGAGTTTTTTGAAATTTATTCTGGACTCAAATCCAACCACAAATTTACTTCTCACTCTGCGATCTATTTGAGTGTGTGTGATTCTCGTATGAGTGTGTACGTAACTGTGTGTTCCGTTTTTTTATGATTTTATTCAGATCGGATTTCTCTTGCTAAGTTTAATAAACTCACCTCTTTCATGTTTAAACTCAAGAGAAGCTGTCCAATCGGTTTCTTCACCATCATACCAAAGGTAAGATGTAGAACACTCACTGAGACGTTAAGCATATTCACTGTTTATAAAGGACAAACACTGTTGCACTCAAATAAAGAAGAACCACTCTGACCCCTCCTCACATGGCCATAACAATTGGCCGGGCTGGGGATGGAGAGAATATGGGGATGAACTGAGCTCAGCATTAAATAGATACCAGAGGTTGTAGATTTCCTGGTTCAGCCTGAGACAATGGACAGCGAGGGGGATGCATATCATGGACAGGGAATGGAGTTGTGACAGAAACGGAAGATAATGGTTTCAGTCTTCTCACGATTTAAATGACAAGAACACTAAATCAGTGAAATATGGTTTATGAATCTAATAGTTGGATACAGAGATTTACCAGGGACACCAATAGTAGCGAGGATGGGATAGTAAATACATTGAATCATCTTCAGAGCATAATAGATCCGCCATTCTAATGTTATCCAATAATAATCTGCAGTAAGACTTTCAAACCAATAGGATAAACTCCTGTCCATTGTTGCAATATTCCCATCTATTGTTCAGATTCTTATCTCTCCTCTCCCGCTCTCTGCAGCCCACAGATCCCTTTTAGTGCCGGAGCTGATGGTCCCGCTAATACTATCGGAAAACACATTGATAGGAGTCCTGTATTAATAGAAGAGGGAAACCCTCCAGTGACACCATTAGGGTCCATGGAGACTGACATTAATTACAGTCACTGAACAAACTGGTTCAGTTAACACCTTTCAATTCAACACTTTTTGTACCACTATAAAGTAGAACATTTATCCAGTCTGCATGGGATTTGTGAGGGTTACTGAGGGAAGGAATGGTGGAAATGACAGAAGCACTGGACAGAATCTTTCAGTCCTCCTTGGATATGGGAGTGACGCCTGAGGTCTGGAGGATTGTCAATGTTACACCCTGTTTAAAACGGAGAGGTTGGGTAAACCCAGTAACTATCAGTCTAATGTTGGTGGTTGGAAACTTCTAGAGGTCATAACCCAACACAAAAATATATCTTGCTTGTAAAACACGGGATAATAAATGACAAGCAGCACGGAAAGGTTAATGAAATATCATTCCTGATAATCTTAATCAAGTTCGTTGAGGATGTAACTGTGATTGTTTCATGTAATATAATCATAGAAAGTTTAAGATACAGAAAGAGGCCGCTTGGCCCATTGTGTCTGCACCGGCCGAAAAATGATCCACCATTTCTAATCCCATCTTCCAGCATTTGATCCACAGCCCTGCAGATAATGACAGTTGAGGTGAACATCCAGTTTCCTTTTCACTGAGTGGAGGGATTCTGCTTCAACTATCCTTTCAGGCAGTAATTTCTAGACTCTCACTGAAAACAGCGGACGCAGTACTGAACCCTGTGGAACGCCACTGTAAACAGTCCTCAGGACAGTAAAATATCCGTCATCAACTACCATTTAATAAAAACAAGACATGCTGGAAATACTCAGCAGGTTTGGCAGCATCTGTGGAGAGAGAAGCAGAGTTAACGTTCCAGGTCAGTGACCCTTCATCATTGACCTGAAACGTTAACTCTGCTTCTCCCTCCACAGATGCTGCCAGACCTGCCGAGTATTTCCAGCATTTCGTGTTTTACTTCAGATTTCCAGCATCCGCAGTATTTTGCTTTTATTATAACAATTACCCTTTGTTTCCTGCCACTGAGCACATTTTGTATTTTTGGGTGAACAAGTTTCTCCTCAACTCCCTGCTAATCCTTCTACCAAACACTTTCAGTCACTGCCCCCTAGTCACTGATCTCTCTGCTAAGGTGAATAGACTCTTCACCTCCACTCTATTCAGGCCCCACAAAATTATGTCCCTTTCAATCAGATCTCCCTTCAGCCTTCTCTGTTCCAAGTAGAACAACCCCAGCCTATCTAATCTTTCTTCATAGCTGCATTTTTCCAGTCCTGGCAAACATCCTTGTAAATCTCCTCTGTACCCTCTCTAGTGCAATTCCATCCTTTGTGTAATTAGGTGACCAGAACTGCAGAGTACTCAGGTTGTGGCCCAACCAATGATTTATACAGTTCCAGCATAACCTCACTGCTCTTGTATTCTATACCTCAGCTAATAAAGGAAAGGCTTCCATATGCCTTCTTAACCACCTTATCGACCTGACCTGCTACATTCAGGACATCAGTGGACATTGACTCCAAGGTCCCTCACTTCCTCTACACTTCTCAGTATTTTCCCATTGATTGTCTATCCCTTTGCCTTGTTTGACCTCCTCAATTGCATCGTCTCATACTTAACCAGGCTGAATTCCATTTGACTCTTTTTTTTTTAGATTAGAGATACAGCACTGAAACAGGCCCTTCGGCCCACCGAGTCTGTGCCGACCATCAACCACCCATTTATACTAATCCTACACTAATCCCATATTCCTACCAAACATCCCCACCTGTCCCTATATTTCCCTACCACCTACCTATACTAGTGACAATTAATAATGGCCAATTTACCTACCAACCTGCAAGTCTTTTGGCTTGTGGAAGGAAACCGGAGCACCCGGAGAAAACCCACGCAGACACAGGGAGAACTTGCAAACTCCACACAGGCAGTACCCAGAATCGAACCCAGGTCCCTGGAGCTGTGAGGCTGCAGTGCTAACCACTGCACCACTGTGCCGCCCCATCAATATTTTCTGCCATCAATATTTTCCTGCAGCCTGGCTATCCTCCTCACTACCTACCGCACAGCCAATCTGTGTTCCACCTGCACACATCTTGATCATGCCCCCTACATGTATGTTCAAATCGTTAATATATACTACTAAAAGCTGTGGACCCACTACTGAGCCCTGTGGAATGCCACTGGAAACAGACCTCAAGTCAGTAAAACGCCCGTCAACAATCACCCTTTGTTTCCTGCTACTGAGCCAATTTTGTATCCAGTTTTCTGCATTTCCCTGGATTCCATGGGACTGTATTTGTTTTACCTAGTATGCCACATGGGACCTTGTCAAAAGCCTTGCCAAAATCCACGGAGACCATATCATCTGCACTACCCTCATCTATCATCCTTGCGACTTCGTCGAAAAATTCAATCAAGTTAGTCAACAATATCTTCCCTTAACAAATCCATGCTGACTGTCCTTGATTGACCTGAGCCTTTCTAAGTGACAGTTCATCCTGTCTCTCAGAATACATTGCAATAATTTGCCCACTACTGAGGTTACTCTGATTGACCTGCAATTATTCGGTCTATCTCTTGCTCCATTTTTAAAGAGGTACAATGTTAACAGTTCACCAATCCTCTGGCACTACACTGTATCCAGTGAGGATTGGAAAATGATGGTCAGACCCTCTGCCATTTCCTCTCTCACCTCTTTTGACAGCCTGGAATACATTTCATCTGGCCCTGGTGATTTATCAACTTTCAAAGATGCTAATCCCATTAATACTTCCTCTCTCCCGATGTATATCACATCCAATAATTCACACTCCTCCTCCTTAACCACAGTATCTGCATCGTCCCCTCTTCTGTTCAGACAGATACAAAGTATTCATTAAGAACCATAGCAACATCTTTCGTCCCTACTCATGTATATCCACTTATGTATATAGATTTTCAAACGGCCTGTGATCAACTGACATTTCATAGACTTGTCATGACATGGATTTATGTGACAGTGATAGTGTTGATATGACACTGACTGAGGGACAGAAAGCAGAGAGAAGTGGTGAACAGTCATTGTTCAGACTGGATGTGGAGGGGAGTATACAGTACTGTTTCTCAGGGTTCGATTCACTCAGCGTGATATCAAGAAACGATTGAAGGCACGGGATACTGCAAAGGCTATGGGCCCTGACAATATTCCGGAAATAGTACTGAATACCTGTGCTCCAGAACTTCCGTTCCCCCATCAAACTGTTCAAGTACAGCTGCAACATTGGCATCTACCCGTCAATGTGAAAAATTGCCCAGCTATGTCCTGTACACAAAAAGCAGGACGAGTCCAACCCGGCCAATTGCCGCCCCATCAGCCGATTCTCAATCATCAGTAAAGTGATGGAAGGTGTCATCGACAATGCTATCAAACAGCACTTGCTTAGCAATAACCTGCTTAGTGACGCTCAGTTTGGGTTCGGCCAGGGTCACACAGCTCCTGACCTCATTACAGCCTTGGTGCAAACATGGACAAAGGAGCTGAATTCAATAGGTGAGGTATGAGTGACTGCCTTGACATCAAGACAGCATTTGACTGAGTATGGCATCAAGGAGCCAGAGCAAAAATGGAGTCAGTGGGTATCAGCGGGAAAACTCTCTGCTGGTTGGAGTCATACCTAGCGCAAAGGACGATGGTTGTGGTTGTTGCAGGTCAATCATCTCAACTCCAGGACATCACTGCAGGAGTTCCTCAGGGTAGTGTCCGAGACCCAACCATCTTCAGCTGCTTCATCAATGACCTTCCTTCAATCACAAGATTAGAAGTGGGGATGTTGGCTGATGATTGCACAATTTTCAGCACCATTCGTTCCTCCTCAAATACTGAAGCAGTCCGTGTAGAAATGCAACAAGACCTGGACAATATCAAGGCTTGGGCTGATAATTGGCAAGTATCATTCGTACTGCCATAGTGCCAGGCAATGACCATCACCGACAACAGAGAATATAATCATCTCCCTTGACATTCAATGACATTACCATAGCTGAATCCACCACTATCAACATCCTAGGGGCTACCATTGACCAGAAACTGAACAGGAGTAGCCATATAAATACCATGGCTAAAAGAGCAGGTCATAGGCGAGGAATGCTGAGGCGATTAACTCACCTCCTGACTCCCCAAAGCCAGTCCACCATCTATAAGGCACAAGCCAGGAGTGTGATGGAATACTCTCCGCTTGTCTGGATGGGTGCAGCTCCAAGAACACTCAAGAAGCTCGACACCATCCAGTACAAAGCAGCCCGCTTGATTGGCACCCCATCCACAACATTCACTCCCTCCATCACCGACGCACAGTGGCAGCAGTGTGTACCATCTACAAGATGCACTGCAGCAACACACCAAGGCTCCTTAGACAGCACCTTCCAAACACACAACCTCTACCATAAAGAAGGGCAAGGGCAGCAGATGTATGGAAACATCACCACCTGCAAGTTCCCCTCCAAGCCACACACCATGCTGATTTGACACTATCTTGCCGTTCCTTCACTGTCGCCGGGTCAAAATACTGGAACTTCCTTCCTAACAGCACTGTGGGTGTACCTACCCCACATGGACTGCAGTGGTTCAAGAAGGCAGCTCATCACCACCTTCGCATGGGTAATTAGGGATGGGCAATAAATGCTGGCCTGGCCAGCGGTGTCCACAACCCATGAATGAAATTTTAAATATGCCAGAGAACTGAAGGGCTGTAAATGTTACACCCTGTTTAAAGAAGGGGAGGTTGGATAAGCCTTGTAACTATCAGCCTAATGTTGATTATTGGAAAATTCTGGAGGCGATAACCCAGCACAAAAATATTTCTTACTTGTAAAATCATGTCTTAATAAATAACAAGCAGTACGGATAGCTTCATGGAAAATCATTTCTGATAATCTTGATAGTTTGTTGACAGAATTGTGAGTGTTAGCGAGGATAGCGTGTTTCGTGTTATAGAATCATAGAATCGTAGAAAATTTAAGGCACAGAAAGAGGTAACTTGGCCCATCGTGGCTGTGCCAGCTGAAAAGTTATCCAACTATTCTTATCGCACCTTCCATCATTTGATCCGTAGCCCTGCAGATTATGACACTTGATGTGCACATCCAGACTCCTTTTGAATGAGTAGAGGGTTTCTGCCTCAACCATCCTTTCATGAAGTGAGTTACAGACCCTCACTAAAAGCAGGGCACACAGTGCAAAGCCCTCTGGAACACGACTGGTAACAGTCCTCCAGTCAATACCCGTCAACAATTACCCTTTGCTTCCTGTCATCGAGGCAATTTTGTATTTCTGGATGAACATGCTTTTCCTCAACTCCCTTCTGATATTTCTGCCAATCACTTTAAATCTATGTCCCCTAGTCACTGACCTTTTCGCTGCGGTGAATAGACCCTTCACCTCCACTCAATGCAGGCCCCACAAACTGTTGTTCATTTCTATCAGATCTCCCCTCAAGCCTTCTCTGTTCCATGAAGAACAGCCCCAGCCTATCCAATCTTTCCTCATAGCTGCATTTTTCCAGTCCTGGCAACATCCTCGTAAATCTCCTCTGTACCCTCTCAAGTGCAATTGCCTCCTTTCTGTAATGTGGTTACTAGAACTGCACAACGTATTCAAGTTGTGGCCTAACCAATGATTTATACAGTTCCAGCTCTTGCATTCTATACCTCGGCTAAAAAGGGAAATGATTCCATATGCCTTCTTAACTGCCTTATTGACCTGTCCTGCTATCTTCAGGGATCTGTGGGCATTCACTCCAAAGTCCCTTACTTCCTCTACACTTCTCAGTATTGTCCTACTAATCGTGTATTCCTTTGCTTGTGTGAGCTCCCCAATAGCATCACCTCACACTTATCCAGGTCGATTCCCATTTTTCTGCCCATCTGACCAGACCGTCAATATCTTCCTGCAGCCTACAGCTATCCTTCTCGCTATCCACCGCAAGGCCAATCTTTGTGTCGTCTGCAAAAGTCTTGATCATACCCCCTAAATTTACGTCTAAATCTTTAAATTGGACCACAGAAAGCATGGGACACATTACTGAGCCCTGTGGAATGACAATGGGGACAGTCCTCCAGTCGCAAAAATACTTGTCAATAATTATCCTTTGTTTCCTGCCACTGAGCCAATTTTGTATCCGCCTTGCTGCATTTCTCTGGATGCCATGGGATTTTATTTTTTGAATCAGTCTATCATGTGGGACCTTGTCAACAGCCTTGCTAAAATCCATGTAGACCACATCAACTGCACTACCCTCATCTATATTCCTTGTAACAGCTTCAAAAAATTCGATCAATTTGGTCAAACAAGAGAGTCACTTAACAAATCCATGCTGACTATCCTTGATAAACCTGTGCCTCTATAAGTGACAGTTTATCCCGTCTCTCAGAATAGATTCCAATAATTTGCCCACGACTGAGGTTAGACTGACTGGCCTGTCATTATTCAGACAATCCATCGCTGCATTTTTAAACAGAGGTACAACGTTAGCAATTCTCCAATACTCCGGCACTACAACTGTATCTAGTGAGATTGGGAAATGATGGTGGGCAGACCCTCTGCTATTGCCTCTCTTGCTTCTTTGAACATTTCATCCGGCTCTGGTGATGTTTCAACTTTCAAGGATGCTAATCCCATTAATACGTCCTCTCTCCCTATGTTTATTATATCCAATAATTCACACTCTTCCTCCTTAACGACAATATCTAAATCCCCCCTCTTTTCTGAAGACATACGCAAAGTGTTCAATAAGAACCATACCAATATCTTCCACCCTTATACAAAGGTTATCGTTCTGATCTGTTATGGGTCCTACTCTCCCCTTAGTTATCCTCTTCCTCTTAATGTATTGAGAAAACATCTTTGGGTTCACCTTGATTTTGCTTGCCAATATTCTTTCATACCCTCACTTTCCTTTCCTAATTTCCTTTTTGATTTGATCCCTCCACTTTCTATGCTCCTCTCAGCTTTCTGCAGTATTAAGTTCTCAGTGTCGGACAGAAGCTTTCCTTTTCTGCGTTATCCTACCCTTTCGGCTCCTTGACATCCATGGGACTCCAGATTTGGCCGCCTCACCCTTTTTCTTTGTGGGAACATGTTTATCCTGAACCTCTGGAATCTCCCCTTTGAATGCCTCTCACTGCTCTGAGACTGAACTGCCTTCAAACAGCTGTTTCCAGTCCACTTTCGCTCCTCAGTTTAGTAATATTCGCCTTTCCCCATTGAGAACGCTAACTCCTGATGTATCTCTTGTCCTGTTCCATAATTAAGTTAAAACTAACTGAATTATGATCACTCCCACCAAAATGCTCTTCCCTGCCACTCCTTCCACCTGCCCATCTTCATTTCCAAAAACAATGTCTAAAACTGCACCCTCTGTTGTTGGACTTGCTACATCCTGGCCAAAAACGTTCTCCTGAATGCACCTCAAGATTTCTGTTCCATTAGTTCTTTTCATACTAAAATTATCCCAGTTAATATTGGGGTAATTAAAATACCCTACTATTACTGCCCTATTGTTCTTGCACTTCTCAGAGACTTGCCTACATATCTGCTCTTCTATCTCCCTCGGACTGTTTGGCTGACGGGATCACACTAACAGCAATGAGATTGCCCCTTTTTGGTTCCTCAGCTCAATCCATATGGTCTCACTTGATGTACCTTCCAACATATCATCCCTCCTCACAGCTGCAATAGATTCCTTGACCAAAATTGCCATTCCCCTCATTTCTTAACCGTCTCCCTATTGCGTCTGAAAACCCTGTAACCAGGAACGTTGAGCTGCCATTCCTGTCCCTCCTGAAGCCATGTTTCTGTAATAGCTATGATATCATACTGCCACATGTCTATCTTTGCCCTCAGCTCATCTGCTTTATTTGCTGCACTCCTTACATTGAAATGGATACCCCTGAGCACTGCCAAACCTTTTTTTATTTTCTCACCCTCATTTCCTCTGTCTTCCAGACTCATCCATTAATTTTCCACCTTCCATTTTCATTTCTGATTTTGTCCCAGCTGAGTCTATCCTCAGGTCCTCATCCCCACTGGTAAACTAGTTTAAACCCTTCCAACAGTACTAGCAGTGTGGCCATTAAAGAGACGGGGATATCACAGGGGCAGGAATGGATGTTGGATGTCACGGGGTTTAGATGTTTGAAAAGGAATAGGGAACGGAGGTAAAAGAGGTGGGGGAGTGGCATTGCTAATCAGGGATAGTATCACAGTTGCAGAAAGGGAGGTCGTCGAGGAGGGTGTGTCTACTGAGTCATGGTTGGAAGTCAGAAACAGGAAAGGAGCAGTCACTTTGTTGGGAGTTTTCTGTAGATCCCCCAGTAGCAACAGAGACACGGAGAAACAGATTGGGAGGCAGATTTTGGAAAGGTGCAGAAGTAACAGGGTTTTGTCATGGGTGACTTCAACTTCCCTAATATTGATTGGAACCTCCTTTGTGCAAATAGTTTGGATGGATCAGTTTTTGTCAGGTGTGTCCAGGAAGGTTTCCTGACTCAATATGTAGATAGGCCGACTAGAGGGGAGACTATGTTGGACTTGGTGCTTGGCAATGAACCAGGCCAGGTGGCAGATCTCTCGGTGGGAGAGCATTTCGGTGATAGTGATCACAACTCCCTGACCATCGTCATGGAGAGGGACAGGAGCAGACGGGATGGGAAAATATATAATTGGGGGAAGGGAAATTACAAGGCTATTAGGCAGTAACTGGGGAGCATAAACTGGGAAAAGATGTTTTCAGGCAAATGCACAACAGAAATGTGGAGGTTGTTTAGGGAGCACTTGCTGCGACTGCTGGATAGGTTTGGCCCGATGAGGCAGGGAAGGGATGGTAGGGTGAAGAAACCTTGGATGATAAGTGATGTGGAACAGCTAGTCAGGCGGAAGAAGGAAGCTTACTTAAGGTTGAGGAAGCAAGGATCAGACAGGGCTCTAGAGGGTTGCAAGGTAGGCAGGAAGGAACTGAAGAATGGACTTAGGAGAGCTAGAAGGGGACATGAAAAAGTCCTGGCGGGTAGGATTAAGGAAACTCCCAAGGTGTTCTACATTTATGTGAGGAACAGGAGGATGGCCAGAGTGAGGGTAGGGCCGATCAGGGATTGTGGAGGGAACTTGTGCCTGGAGTCGGAGGAGGTAGGGGAGGTCCTAAATGAATACTTTGCTTCAGTATTCACTCGTGAGCGGAAGCTGGTCGTTTGTGAGGACAGCGTGGAACAGGCTGATATGCTAGAACAGGTTGAGGTTAAGAGGGAGGATGTACTGGAAATTCTGAATGATATGAGGACAGATAAGTCCCCGGGGCCAGACGGGATATACCCAAGGATATTACGGGAAGCGAGGGAAGAGATTGCGCGCCTTTGGCGATGATCTTTGCGTCCTCAGTGTCCACTTGAGTCGTACCGGATGATTGGAGGGTGGCAACTGCTGTTCCCTTGTTCAAGAAAGGGAATAGGGATAACCCTGGGAATTTTAGACCAGTCAGTCTTCCGTCGGTAGTGGACACATTATTGGAGAGGATTCTGAGAGACAGGATTTATTATTATTTGGAAAAGCATGGTTAGATTGGAGACAGTCAGCATGGATTTGTAAGGGGCAGGCCATGCCTCACGAGCCTTATTGAATTCTTTGAAGATGTGACAAAACACAGTGACGAAGGAGGAGCAGTGGATGTGGCGTATATGGATTTTAGCAAGGCGTTTGATAAGTTTCCCCATGGTAGGCTCATTCAGTAAGTGAGGAGGCATGGGATACAGGGGAAGTTGGCTGTCTGGATACAAAATTGGCTGGCCCATAGAAGACAGAGGGTGGTAGTATTCAGCATGGAGCTCGGTGACCAGTTGTCTTCCACAGGGATCTGTTCTGGGACCTCTGCCATTTGTGATTTTTATAAATGACTTGGATGAAGAAGTGGAAGGCTGGGTTAGCAAGTTTGCCGATGACACGAAGGTTGCTGGAGTTGTGGATAGTGTGGAAGGTTGTTGCAGGTTGCAACGGGCCATTGACAGGATGCAGAGCTGGGCTGAGAAGTGGCAGATGGAGTTCAACCTGGAAAAGTGTGAAGTGATTCATTTTGGAAGGTCGAATTTGAATGCAGAATACAAGCTTAAAGACAGGATTCTTGGTAGTGTGGAGGAACAGGGGGATCTTGGGGTCCATGTCCATAGATCGCTCAAAGTTGCCACCCAAGTTGATAGGTTTGTTATGAAGGCGCATGGTGTCTTGGCTTTCATTAACAGGGGATTGAATTTAAGAGCTGCGAGGTGATGCTGCAGCTCTATAAGGCCCTGGTTCGACCACACTTGGAATATTGTGTTCAGTTCTGATTGCCTCATTATAGGAAGGATGTGGAAGCTTTAGAGAGGATGCAGAGGAGATTTACCAGGATGCTGCCTGGACTGGAGGGTATGTCTTACGAAGATAGATTGAGGGAGCTCGGGCTTTTCTCATTGGAGCGAAGAAGGATGAGAGGTGACTTGATAGAGGGGTACAAGATGATGAGAGGCATAGATAGAGTGGGTAGCCAGAGACTTTTTCCCAGGGTGGAAAGGGCTATCACCAGGGGCATAAGTTTAAGGTGATTGGAGGAAGGTTTCGGGGAGATGTCAGAGGTAGGTTCTTTACACAGAGAGTGGTGGGTGCGTGTTATGCGTTGCCAGCGGTGGTAGTATTAGCAGATACATTAGGGACATTTAAGCGACTCTTGGATAGGTACATGAATGATAGTAGTTTGAAGGGTAGGTAGTTAGTTTGAACTTAGAGTAGGTTAAGTTTTGGCACAACATCGAGGGCCGAAGAGCCTATACTGTGCTGTACTGTTCTGTGTTCTATTTTCTAAAACGTTCCGCAAGGAATCCAGTCCTGGCTCTGTTCACGTGCAACCCGTTCGGCCTGTAAAAGTCCCATCTCCCCCAGAGCAGGTCCCAGTTTACCAGGCATATGAATCCCTCCCTCCTGCAGCAACTTTCCAGCCAGGTATTCATCTGCCTTATCTTTCTATTTCTATACCAAGTTGCACCTGGCACTGCGAGTAATCTGGAGAATTCCACTTTTTGACTATGTTTGAGGTCCTGCTTGCTAATTTCTTCCCCACCTCCCTATATTTTGACTGCAAGATCACATCCCTCTTTCTATTATGTCATTGGTTCCCATGTGGTCCACGACGTCTGGCTGTTCCCCTCCTGCTTCAAGATGTTCTGCCGTTGCTGACTGCGGTCCTTGACCCTGGTACCAGGGAGGCAACACACCATCCTGTATTCACGTCTGTGGCCACAGAAACGTCTGTCTGTTCCCCTGACTATTGACTCACCTATCACTATGGCTCTTCCATTCATCCCTGTATACCACTCTGCAGCTAAGCCACCCGTGGCGCCATGGACTTGGCTCTGGCTGTACTCCCGAGGTGAAGCATCACTTTCCTCAGCATTCGGAACTGAATACCTGTTAGAGAGTGAGATGGACTCAGGGGTCTCCTGCACTACCTGACTGGTTCTTTTTTACTGCCTGCTGATCACCCATTCCCTCTCTCCCTGCATAATCTAAATCTGTGGGGTGACCACATCTAGAACCATGCTGAAGCTGAACAAACTGGTCTATGAGAAGGAAGAATATGTAGGGTTATGGGAAAAAGGCAGAGGATGGGATTAGGTGAATTGCTTATTCGGAAAGCCACAGCAGACACGATGGGCTGAATAGCTCCTCTTTGCTGTAATAATTCTGATTGTTTTATTGCAGGATGATGCCCACGGGGACGCTGTGATGGGGTGTCTCAGATGGGTGTAATGGTGGAGAATGGGGGATCCATGGTGGGAAAGGGAAGTCGTCCGATGGGAACCGGTATCTTAGCAAGGACTCTCCGACAGCCTATCCGGGTGGAAGGCATCCAGGAAATATCCTCCCTGCATCCTTCTCCTCCTGAGGTAGCCTCAGGATTTCTGATGCCAATGCCTGTGACCTCATAATGCTGTTGATATGAAGGGTGCAGCAGAACACCATGAACTTGGACACCTGCTCCAGTGTGTACTGGAGGGCCACCCCCGAGCGGTTCAGACATCAGAAACATTGCTTCATCACACCGATGGTCTGTTCCACCATGTTCCTGGTGACTCCATTGCTCACGTTATACACATGTTAATTGTGTGAGGTTGGTTGACGGTCGGAGGTGGTTTGGGGATGTAGAAACATGAGCGGTGTCCAGAGGGGGATTGTCTTTGTTGCGATTAGCCACATTATTGTTTTCCATGGAGCCCTGAAGTGTTGGGACCGGCTGACTGCTTCAGAATGAAGGTCTGGTGGCTGCTGACAGGATAGTGGACATTCACCAACATGGTGTACTGGGCATGCTCACACACCAACTGTACATTAATGGAGTGAGAGTTCTTCCAGTTCCTGTACCTCTCCCCGTTGACATTGGGGCCCCGCAGAGCCACGGACACCATCAGACATCCCGCTATCCTGACAAAGCCTAGGGATCTCTCATCCTGCTTCTCCCTGCTGAGGGAGTAAATGATGACATCGATGGTCACCCTCACCTCCCAGAATTATCAATGGACAACAGACAGGCCTAGTAACTACTAGTCAGTTCGTGTAACATCAGTGGCAGGTAAGGTTGTAGAAATAATAATCAGGGAATAAGGACAACACACACTTGGAGAGGTTTGAATTAATTAAGGATTGTCAGCACGGATTTCCAAAAGGCAGATTATGCTTAATGAACTAATGGAATTAATTTCGATCATCAGAGAAGGTTGATGATGGGAATGTGGTGGATGTTGTCTACCTGGATGTTATGAAATTATTTGATGAAGAACCAAACAAAAGCTTGATTAACAAAATTGAAGTTCAGGGAATAGCATCCAATTGGATCAAAAATTGTCCAAAGGACAGCAAAAAGAGAAATGTGTGAAATGGTTGTTTTTCAGACTGGAGGATGGTCGACAGTGATGTTTCCCAAGGAGCAGTGCTCGGAACGCTGATCTTTTTTTCCTTGATATATATAAATGACTTGTACCTTGGAATGCAGAGTAGAGTTTCAAAATTTTCCAATGATACCAATCTTGTAGGTGTGGTAAACAGGGGGGATGATACAAACCTTCTGCAACAGGACATTGATAGGCTGGTAGAATGGTCAGAGAAGTGGCAGGTGGAATTTAATACAGAGGAGTGTGAGGTGATGTATTTCGTCAGAAGGAATAGGAAGGCAATATAGACTCAATGACACAGTTCTGAACGTTGTGCAGGAATAGAGGGACCTGGGCCTCCATATGCATTCGTCTTTGAAGGTACCAGGAAATATCAGGAGGGTGTTTAGCAAAGCATATCAGATCTTGGGCTTCATCATTAGAGGCAAAGATACAAAAGCAGGGAAGTTATGCTGAAACGTTATAAAGCTTTGGTAAGGCCCCACCTGGAGAACTTTGTCCAGTTCTGGTCACCACACGTTACGAAGGACGTGAAGGTCCCTGACAGGGTGCAGAGGAGATTTAACAGAATGGCTCCAGTGATGGCGGGGCTTTAGTTACAAGGTTTGAGAAAGGACGTTCGAGGACTCGTCTACTGAGGTAGTATGAGCCGAGGTTAGAAACAGGAGAGGTGAGGTCACCCTGTTGGGAGTCTTTTATAGACCTCCGAATAGTTCCAGAGATGTAGAGGAAAGGATAGCGAAGATGATTCTCCACAGGGGCGAGAGTAACAGGGTAGTTGTTATGGGGGACTTTAACTTTCCAAGTATCGACTGGAAATGCTATAGTTCGAGTACTTTAGATGGGTCAGTTTTTGTCCAGTGTGTGCAGGAGGGTTTTCTGACACAGTATGTAGACAGGCCAACCAGGGGCGATGCCACATTGGATTTGGTACTGGGTAATGAACCTGGCCAGGTGTTAGATTTAGATGTAGGTAAGCACTTTGGTGATAGTGATCACAATTCGGTTAGGTTTGCCTTAGAGATGGGCAGAGACAGGTATATACCGCAGGGCAAAAATTATAGCTGGGGGAAAGGAAATTATGATGCGATTAGGCAAGATTTAGGATGCGAAGGATGGGGAAGGAAACTGCAGGGGATGGGAACAATCGAAATGTGGAGCTTATTCAAGGAGCAGCTACTGCGTGTTCTTGATAAGCATGTACCTGTGAGGCAGGGAGGAAGTTGTCGAGTGAGGGAGCCGTGGTTTACTAAAGAAGTTGAAGCGCTTGTCAAGAGGAAGAAGAAGGCTTATGTTCGGATGAGACGTGAAGGCTCAGTTAGGGCACTTGAGAGTTACAAGCTAGCCAGGAAGGATCTAAGGGGAGAGCTAAGAAGAGCAAGGAGAGGACACGAGAAGTCATTGGCGGATAGGATCAGGGAAAACCCGAAGGCTTTCTTTAGGTATATCAGGAATAAAAGAATGACCAGAGTTAGATTAGGGCCAATCAAGGATAGTAGTGGGTAATTGTATGTGGAATCAGAGGAGATAGGGGAAGTGTTAAATGAACATTTTGCGTCAGTATTTACAGTAGAGAAAAAAAATGTTGTCGAGGAGAATACTGAGATTCAGGCTACTAGGCTAGATGGGATTGAGGTTCACAAGGAGGAGGTGTTATCAATTTTGGAAAGTGTGAAAATAAATAAGTCCCCTGGGCCAGATGGGATTTATCCAAGGATGCTCTGGGAAGCTAGGGAGGAGATTGCAGAGCCTTTGTCCTTGATCTTTATGTCGTCATTGTCGACAGGAATAGTGCCGGAAGACTGGAGGATAGCAAATGTTGTCCCCTTGTTCAAGAAGGGGAGTAGAGACAGCCCTGGTAATTATAGACCTGTGAGCCTTACTTCGGTTGTGGGTAAAATGTTGGAAAAGGTTATAAGAGATAGGATTTACAATCATCTTGAAAAGAATAAGTTCATTAGCGCCAGTCAGCACGGTTTTGTGACGGGTAGGTCGTGCCTCACAAACCTTATTGAGTTTTTCGAGAAGGTGATCAAACAGGTGGATGAGGGTAAAGCAGTGGATGTGGTGTATATGGATTTCAGTAAGGCGTTTGATAAGGTTCCCCACGGTAGGCTATTGCAGAAAATACGGAAGTATGGGGTTGAAGGTGATTTAGAGCTTTGGATCAGAAATTGGCCAGCTGAAAGAAGACAGAGGGTGGTGGTTGATGGCAAATGTTCATCCTGGAGTTTAGTTACGAGTGGTGTACCGCAAGGATCTGTTTTGGGGCCACTGCTGTTTGTCATTTTTATAAATGACCTGGAAGAGGGTGTAGAAGGGTGGGTTAGTAATTTGCGGATGACACTAAGGTCGGTGGAGTTGTGGATAGTGCCGAAGGATGTTGTCGGGTACAGAGGGACATAGATAGGCTGCAGAGCTGGGCTGAGAGATGGAAAATGGAGTTTAATGCGGAAAAGTGCGTGGTGATTCACTTTGGAATGAGTAACAGGAATGCAGAGTACTGGGCTAATGGGAAGATTCTTGGTAGTGTAGATGAACAGAGAAATCTTGGTGTCCAGGTGCATAAATCCCTGAAGGTTGCTACCCAGGTTAATAGGGCTGTTAAGAAGGCATATGGTGTGTTAGCTTTTATTAGTAGGGGGATCGAGTTTCGGAGCCACGAGGTCATGCTGCAGCTGTACAAAACTCTGGTGAGACCGCACCTGGAGTATTGCGTGCAGTTCTGGTCACCGCATTATAGGAAGGATGTGGAAGCTATGGAAAGGGTGCAGAGGAGATTTACTAGGATGTTGCCTGGTATGGAGGGAAGCTCTTACGAGGAAAGGCTGAGGGACTTGAGGTTGTTTTCGTTGGAGAGAAGGAGGAGGAGAGGTGACTTAATAGAGACATATAAGATAATCAGAGGGTGAGATAGGGTGGATAGTGAGAGTCTTTTTCCTCGGATGGTGATGGCAAACACGAGGGGACATAGCTTTAAGTTGAGAGGTGATAGATGCCGGACAGAAGTCAGAGGTAATTTCTTTACTCAGAGTAGTAGGGGCGTGGAACGCCCTGCCTGCAACAGCAGTAGACTCGCTAACTTTACGGGCATTTAAGTGGTCATTGGATAGACATATGGATGAAAATGGAATAGTGTAGGTCAGATGGTTTCACAGGTCGGCGCAACATCGAGGGCCGAATGGCCTGTACTTCGCAGTAATGTTCTAATTCTAATTCTAATGGTTACTTTGGAGAAGATGGAGTTGGTCTCCCTGGAGTAAAGGAGACTGAGAGAGATTTGATAGAGGTGTACAAGATTATGATAGGCTTAGATACGATTGACAAGGAAAAACTGTTCCCATTAACTGATGAAACACAGATTCACGGACACAGATGGAAGGCTTTGGGTAAGAGATGCAGGGGGAATATGAGCAAGAACGTTTTTACACAGTGGATGGTAATGAGCTGGAACTCACTGCCCATGAGGGTGGCCGAGACAATCAATGATTTCAGAAGGAATCTGGATGGACACCTGAAGGAAATGAACTTGCAGGGATACGGGGATTGAGTGGGGGATTGGGACTGACTGGATCGTTCCAGAGAGAGCTGGCATGGAGGGGCCGACTGGCCACCTTCTGTGTCGTAAATATCTCTATCACTCTCTGTGACTCTATGTTGGATATGTCTCCTGCTCCTGTCTGGAAAGATCCAGAAACATAGAAGTTCAATGAAACTGTGACCTTAACGGCCACTGACAGCTCTGTCCTCACCCTGGTGTATCATTGCCAGAGTAGATAAACAGAGAGAACGACTATAGGATCATCTGAATTAGGGGCAGAAGTAGGCCATTCAGCCCGTCAAGCCTGCTCCACCATCCAATAAGATCATGACTGATCTGTTTGCGTTTCGAATTCCACACCCCATCTCCCCCCGATAAACTTGGATTCTCTTGCCTAACAAAAATCTATCTACCTCTGCGTTAAAAATATACAATGACCCCGCCCCCCTCCACCACCTTCTAAGGCAGAGATTTCCAAAATCACACAATCATCTGAGGAAAAGAAAATTCTCCTCATCTCTGTCTGAAAAGGGCGACCACTAATTTTCAAACAGTGCCTTTTCAAACAGTTACTTTTAAAAGGGAATTGAAGAAAAGACTTTCAGGCAAAAGAGTTGTAGGAATATGGGAATGGAGAGGGGAATGGGATGAATTGGAGGGGTGAGGCCATGGAGAGATTCAAACACAATAATGAGAATATTAAAATTAAGGTGCTGCCAGACCGGGAGCTAATGCAGATCAGTGAGCACAGGGGTGATGGGTGATCGGGATTTGGTGTGAGTTAGAATACAGGCAGCATAGTTATGGATGGGCTGTGGTTTCTGGAGGTTTATAACTGTGAGGGTGTGTATTTAACAAAGGCACAGATGAGTGTTTATGCAGCAGATGGGCTGAGGCAGAGGTGGAGACGTGTGTTAGTACAGAGGTAGTAGGAGGCAGGGTTGGTGAGAAAATGGAGATGAACTCAGCTCAGATTTAAATAGAACACAGAGGTTGCAAACTGTCTGGTTCAGCCTCAGATATTTGGCAATGAGGAGATCATGGTTCATGGATAGTGGATGGAATTTCTTATGGAGACCAATGAAAACTCCACTCTTCCCAAATTTAAATAGCAAGAACATTATTTCAGTGAAACAGATTTTACAGATGTCATAGCGGGAAATACAGACTTTCCAGGGACAGCAACAGCAGCAAAGATCGGAGAGTAAATTACAGGCACTCTAATGCACTTGGCAATGGTTTATGGAGCTGATACCTGGAGACATATATTTGCCAGGAATAACAACGGCAGCAAGGAGGGCAGAGGAAATGACAAGAATGGGAATGCAGTTAAACATGGTTTATCGAATTAATAGTTAGATACAGAGACTTACTAGGGACACCAATAATAGCCAGGAAGGGGTAGTAAATGTATTGAATATTCCTCAGTGCGGAATAGATCAGACTGTTTAATGAGAACTGATCATAATCTGCAGAAAGAAAGTTAAACTCCCAGATGAAACTCCTGCTCATTGTTGTAACATTCCAATCTATTGTACTCTGATTCTGATCTTTCCTCTTCCTCTCTCCAGAGCCGCTGATCCCTATTAGTGCTGGGAGTGATGTGATACTCCCACTGACACTATGCAAAGGCACAGATGAGGGTTACTGCAGCAGATGGGCTGAGGCAGAGGTGGAGATGGGTGATATTACAGAGGTGGTAGTAGGCAGGGTTTGTGAAGGAGAGAATATGGAGATGAACACAGCTCAGTTTTAAATAGAACACAGAGGTTGCAAACAGTCTGGTTCAGTCTCAGACATTGGACTTGGAGTATGTAGTTCACAGATCGGGGACAGGATTTCTTATGGAGACCAATAACACTGGTTTCGGGCTTCAGAGAACTAAAAATTACTTGAACAGTATTTCAGTGAACCAGGGTTTACAGATCGTATTTGTGGAAATGAAGACTTACCAGGGCAGTAACAGCAGGAAAGATGAGAATAAATTACAAGAACCATAATACTATTAGCAATGGTTGTGGAGCTAATAGCTGGAGACAGAGATTCACCAGGACTAACAACATCAGTAAGGAGGGTAGAGTAAATTCCAGGAACATTATTGCAGTTAAATATGGTTTATAATATTAATAGCTGCATTGACAAACTTACCAGGGACACCAACAATAGCAAGGATGGGATAGTAAATATGTTGTATAATCAACAGTGCATAATAGATCCGGGATGTTAAAGACAGCGAATCGTCCGTAGAAAGCATGTGAAGAGGCCATGATAATCCTCTGCCCACTTTTGTAACATTCCAATCCACTGTTCTCAGATTCTGACCCATTGTTGTAACATTCCAATCTATTGTTCTCAGGTTCCAGTCTATCCTCTCCCTCTCTCTGGTGCAGCTGATGCCTGTAAGTGGTGAAGCTGACGATCGACTGGCACAATGGTATTAAACCTTGAAAGGAATCCCTTATTAATAGAAGATGGAAAACCTCCAGTGACACAATTAGGGTCCATGGAGACTGACATTAACTACAGTCACAGAACAAACAGGTTCTGTTGACCACTTTCCATCCAAACACTTTTTGTACCTCAAAGAACGAGAACATTTAGCTGGTCTGTATGGGATGTATGAGGCTACTGAGGAAAGGAAATGTGGAAATGACAGAGGCCCAGGACAGAATCTTTCAATCGTCCTTGGATATGGGAGTGATAACAGAGAACTGGAGGGTTGTAAATGTTACACCCTGTTTAAAAAAGGAGAGATGGGGTAAAACCTGTATTAATGACCAGTCAGTCTAATGTCGGTGGTTGGAAATTTCTAAAGGTCACAAGCAGGATATAAGTATTCCTTACTCATAAAAGGGATAAAATTTGAGAAGCAGCACGCAAATGCGAATTCAAAATCATGTATGGCAAACGACAACAACAACTTATTTTATATAGTGTCTTTAATGTAATAAAACATCCCATGATGCTTCCTCATAAAACAAAGCATGACACCGAGAGATATAAGAAATTATTAGGTCAAAGGACCAAAAGCGTTGTCAAAGATGTAGGTTTTAATGGGTGTCTTAAAAGAGGAAAGGGTGGTGGAGAGGTGGCGGAATGGATAGGCGGAGAGGTGTAAGGAGGGTATTCTAGAGCTTGGAGCTGAGGCAACTGAAGGTGTGGTCACCAATGGTGGAACAGTTAAAATCCGGGATGCACAAGAGGCCGGAATTAGAGGAGCACAGATATATACAGGACGGGGGCGAGGTGTTGGAGGAAAAATAAGTTGAGAATTTAAATAAAGAGATTACTTGATCAGGAGTCAAATTCGGTCAGTGATATGTGCACGGGACGTGGCACGATTTAGGACATGGCAACAGAGTTCTGGAGGACATCAAGTTTACAGAGAGTAGCAGGTGGGAAATCAGAGAAAAGTGTGCTGGAGTAGTCATTTCTAGGGATAAGGAAGGCATGAATGAATTTCAGCAGCTGATGGGCTGAGACAGGGGTGAAGTCGGGCGCTGTTACTGAGGTGGAAGTAGGCGGTTGTAATGATATCCTGAAAATGAGGTTAAAGCTCATTTTGTGATCAAATGTGATACTGAGGCTGCAACCAAACTGTATGAATCTCAGACTGATACAGGGAGAGGGATTCAATCAATAGCAAGGGAACAGAGTTGGAGTGGGGAGTGAAAACAAGGGCTTCAGTCTTCCCAATATTTAATTGGAGGAAGTTTCTGCTCATCCAGTACTGGGTGTTGGATAAGCAGTCTGATAATTTAACAACAGTGGAGAGAGGTGGTGGTGAGGTAAACTTGATGGAGTTCTTTGATAAAACAATGGAGAGGGTTCATGAGGGTGGTGTGATTGAAGTTATATATATAGACTTTCAAAAGGTGTTTGATCAAATCACATTCAATAGACAGGTTAGGAAAACAGAACCCTATGGATTAAAGGGACAGTGACTGTGTGGATATAACATTGGCTAAGGAACAGTAAACAGAGAGAAGTGCTGAAAGGTTGTTGTTCAGACTCGATGGGAGTATACCGAGGTGTTTTCCAGGGCTCGTTATTCGGATCACTGCTCTTTTTTCTCTTGGAAAACCCGGGGTGGGTAGTGCAGAGCCCCCTCCTCCGCCCTCTTTGCACAGCGTCCCCTCTCTGCAGCCTCTGCTCCATTTGTTGGTCATGTTACAGACCCAGAGACACTGTAACTACAGTCCCTATAACTTGTCCAGAGTTGGGTCAACAAATCCTCTGTCCTCCCTGAATGTCTGCAGCAGCTCACAACACAATCTCCAGAAAACCATCCACAGCACCTCCACTAACTTTACAATGGCAGAAGTCAGTAAAAAGCCCTACACCTGTAAGGTGGATACACGGTCTACTTAAATAACACTAGAGGGGGTTCCTCGTGCTGCTGAATGTATGTTCAGCTGAGAGTGACTGACACAGACGGTCAGTGGACATGCAAAGACCAAGTTTCAAAGTCGTACATCAAAGCTGCCGGAATGGCTGATTGATACCATATTCAGACCTTCCTCACACTACAGACACACACACATTACACCCACTCCAGCACCCCGGCCAGCCTGTGTGTCCTGTACAATGTACTGGATGTGACCGGCAGTGCAGCTCACACCATTTTATGGATCCAAACTTCCACAGCACCAGTGGTGCTGGGGAGATGAAATTTGTGGTCAGGGATAGAGACAGAGGGAAAGAAACTCACTTCACAAAGGGAATTAGAAAAATACTTTATGATGAACAAGCTTCAGGAATATTGGAAATGAACAGGGGATTGGGATAATCAGAGGGGTGAGGACATGAGGGATTTGATCACAGGAGTGAGAATATTAAAATTGAGGTGTTACTGGACCAAGAGCCAATGTAGATCAGTGAGCACAGGGATGTTGGGTGAACAGAATTTAGTGTAAATTAGAAGGTGACAGCAGAGTTTTGGATGCCCACAAGGTTACAGAGAATAGAATGTGGGAGAGCAGCCAGGTGTGTGTTGGAATAGTTAAGTCTCGAGGTAACAATCAGGTCCTCCAGCCAAAATGGACAGTTTGACATTTTCTCGCATTATACTCCATTTGCCAGTTCTTTGACCACTCATTTAACCTATCTATATCCCTTTGTAACCTCCTTATGTCCTCTTGAGAACTTACCTTCTTACCTATCTTGGAGTCATTAGCAAATTTCGCAAGCATACCTTCGGTCCATTCATCAAAATCATTGATATCAATTGTACAAAGTTGAGGCCCCAGCACTGATCATGGTGGCACACCACTCGTCGCAGCTTGCCAACCAGAAAATAACCCATTTATGTATACACTGTTTCCTGTTAGCTAGACAATCCTCTATCCATGCCAATTATGTTACCCCCTATACTATGAGCTTTTATTTTCCACAATGACGTTTGATGTGGTCTGTAAATCTCAGTACAGTAAATCCACCAGTTCCCCTTTATCCACAGTACATGTTACTACTTCAAAGAACTCCAATATATTGGTTAAACATGATTTCCCTTTCACAAAACCATGTTGACTCTCCCTGATCACTTTGATTTTTTCGACGAGCTTTAACGTCTTTCTAACGTCTTTAATAATAGCTTCTAACATCTGATCCATAGCTGAAAGCCATTCTCACCTGCCACAGGTCCTATGTGTACTATGTCTCTTCTGATGTTATGCTCTATTTGAACTGTTACTCCTCAATAGAGTCATAGAATTATAGAGTTATACAGCACAGAAACAGGACCTTCAGCCCATTGTGTCTGTGCTGGCCATCAAGCACTGAACTATTCTAATCCCAATTCCCAGCACTTGGCCTGTCGCCTTGTTTGCTATGGCGATTCAAGTGCTCATCTAAATACTTCTGAAATGTTGTGAGGGTTCCTGCCCGGACCATCTCTTAAGGCAGTCTGTTCCAGATTCCAACCACCCTCTGGGTGAAAATTATTTTCCTCAAATCCCTTCTAAACCTCCTGCCCCTTACCTTAAGTCTATTCCCCCTGGTTATTGACCCGTCCACTGAGGGAAAAAAGATTCTTCATATCTAACCTATCAATGCCCCTCGTTATTTTGTATAGCTCAATCATGACACCCCTCATCCTTTTCTGCTCTAAGGAAAACGACCCGAGCCTTTTCTGTCGCTCTTCACAGCTGAAATGCTCCAGCCCAGGCAACATCCTGGTGAATCTATTCTGCACCCTCTCCATTGCAATCACCTCCTTTCTATAGTGCGGCAACCAGAACTATACACAGTCCTCCAGTTGTGGCCTAACTGGAGTTTTATGCTCCATCATAACCTTATATTCTATGCCTCGGCTAATAAAGGCAGGTGTCCCATACGTCTTCCTGACCGCATTGTCTGCCTGTGCTGCTGCCTTCAGTGATCAATGGACAAGTACACCAAGGTCCCTCTAACCTTCTGTACTTCCTAGGGTGCTACCATCCATTGCATATTTCCTTGCCTTGTTCGCCCTCCCAAATTGCATCACCTCACACTTCTCAGGATTAAATTCCATTTGCCACTCCTCTGCCCATCTTACCAGCCCATCTATATCATCCTGTAATCTGAGGCTTTCCTCCTCACTATTTACAACACCACCAATTTTCGTGTCAGCTGCGAACTTACTGATCAGACCTCCTATATTCACGTCTAAATCATTAATGTACACTACAAACAGCAAGAGTCCCAGCACCGATCCCTGCAGTACACCACGGGTCACAGGCTTCCACCCGCAAAAACAACCCTTGACAATCACCCTCTGCCTCCTGCCGCGAAGCCAATTTTGGATCCAATTTGCCAAGTTGCCCTGGATCCCATGGGCTCTTACCTTCTCAACAAGTCTCCCATGCGGGACCCCATCAATAGCCTTACTGAAGTCAATATAGACTACTGCTTTACCATCCTTTAAACCCCTAGTCACCGCCTCGAAAATAATCAATCAATTTAGTTAGACACGAACTCCCCTTGACAAAGCCATGCTGACTATCCCTGATTAATCCCTGCCTCTCCACGTGGAGATTAATCCGGTCCCTCTGAATTTTTTCCAATGGTTTCCCTGCAATAAATTGATTGTGACCCTTCGACCTCCTTTCTGTTAATCTGTGACCCTCGATCAGATCTTACAGTGGTGTAGGAGTGGCAACAGAGTTCCTGCCTCCCTTTTATATGATTTTGCAGGGTGGAAGATGAAGAGATGAAATGTGTGGTCAGGGATAGAGACAGAGTGAAAGAAACCCACCTTTAAAAGGGGAATTAGCAAAAGAATTTAAGATGAACAAGTTTCAGGAATATTGGAAATGGACAGGGGATTGGGATAATCAGAAGGACGAGGACATGGAGGGATTTGATCTCATGGTTGGAATATTAAAATTGTGGTGTTACTGGACCAAGAGCCAATGTCTGTCAGTGAGCACAGGGATGTTGGGTGAACAGAATTTGGTGTAAATTAGAAGATGGCAGCAGAGGTTTGGATGATCACAAGGTTACAGAGAGTAGAATGTGGGAAACAAGCCAGCAGTGTGTTAGAATAGTCAAATCTCGAGGTAACAAAGGCATGGATGAGGGTTTCAGCAGTCGATGAGCTCAGCTCTCTCTTTCTCTCTTTCTCCATCTCTCCCTCTCTCTCTCTGCCGCCCTCACTTGCTCTATCCCACGCTCAGAATCTTCAATGTTTCAATCAAGTCGCCCCTTACTCTTCTAAACAACAGCTGATATAAGCCTAGCCTGTCCAGCCTTTCCTCATAAGACAGTCCGCCCATATTATTCTAATAAACCTTCTCTGAACTGCTTGCAACGCATTTACATGTTTCCTTAAATAAGGAGACCAGTACTGAACACAGAATTCCAGATAATGTCTCACCAATGCCCTCCCTACCTTTGTATTCAATTCCACTCACAATAAATGATAACATAATATTAGCTTTCCTAACTACTTTCTGAACCGACATACTAACCTTATGCAATTCATACACCAGGACACCCAGATACTCCTGCATCTCAGAGTTCTGCAATCCCTCACCATTCAGATAATATGCTTAGTTTAATTTCATTATTACTACCAATATGGACAATTTCACATTTCCCCACATTCTACTCCATTTCCCAGATCTTTGCCTTCTCACTCAATCTATCTATGTCCGTTTGTAGCCTCCTGTGTCCTCTTCAGAACTTTGTTACGTCAACAGATTTAACAACCACATCTTCGGTCCTTCCATCTAATTCATTTAAACAAACTGTAAAAAGTTGAGGCCCCAGCACTGATACCTATGGCACACCTCTCGTTACATCCTGCCAACCAGAAATTTACCCATTTATGGCTGCTCTCTGTTTCCTGTTAGCTAACCAAACGTCTATCCATGGCAATGTGTTACCCCCTACACCATGAGCTTTTATTTTTCGCAATGACCTTTGATGTGGCACCTTATCAAATGCCTTCTGGAAATCTATGTACAGTACATCCACCAGTTCCCCTTTATCCACAGCACATGTTACTTCTTCAAAGAACTCCAGTTAATTCATTAAACGTAATTTCCCTTCCACAAAACCATGTTGACTCTGCCTAATCACCTTGAATTTTTCTACCTGCCCTGCTATAACATCTTTAATAATAGCTTCTAAAAAATCTAATCCACAGCCAGAAAGCCTTTCTCAAATGTCACAGATCGTTTCTCTACCGTGTTTATTCTGATTTTGTGCTGTATTTGAACCGCCACTACTCAATAAACTGCTTGTGACCCTTTCACCTCCTTTTGGGTAATCTCTGACCCTAGATCAGACCTTACAGTGGTTAGGAGAGGGAAGACAGACATCGGGATGATAGGCTTGGTTTACTTGGTTTGTGAGAAATAGTAAACTCAGTTGAGTGATGAATGAGTAGGAGATTTGGCAACAAGAACAGTTTACACTCAATCAAACGTGTGTGTTCATCACTAAGAGCGTGGGTGGGGGGGGGGGGGGGTTCTTTCAGAGAGTTTTGAATAAGTAAAGCCAGAAATACAATCTCACTAGCATATCACAGGAAATAGTCAATTGATAACCTGGCAGAGAAGAAAAACAGGCACACCTGGGGAGACGGTCATCCTAAGGATTTTCGCGGTGTATGATTGTAATTACGATTTCATTCTCAATGGAATATTTGCGTATGTTCAGAAATGCAAATTTAAGCTAAAAAAAAAAAGGGCTGAGATAAGTTGGTCAATGGGGCACATCTGTGTACCTGAACAGAAAGTGCTGGAAATACTCAGTGGGTCTGGCAGCATCGGTGTAGAGAGAAACAGAGTTAATGTTTCAGATCTGTGACCCTTCATCAGAACTGGTAAACGTTAGAAATGTTGATGTACAAGCTGGAGATAGTGAGACCATGGACCTCCTGCTTTCCATTCCACACCCAATCCTTCACCCCAAACCTCCCCTTCTGATTTTATACTTTCCAATTATAACCCAATGCTGCCAGCTTCCCAGTCACAGCAGCTTCAGGAGACAGAAAGAGCGCAGCAAAAGAGCAATAAAGCCCCATCACTAGGTCTGACACTCACAGCCACCAGATCAAATACTTATAGTGCGTGTACCTTAGAGGCTGGTATCGAGTCAGAATCTGCACGTGGTGAGTCACCGAGTACGAGTGAGCTGCAGCCAGTCCAGGGGGAAAGGATAGTCCATGTGACAGATCACCGGAGGGTGAGGTTACAAACGAGTTATAATACACAGGACTCAGAAGTGAACATTGCTGGTGCTGCTGCCATTGTCGAGGTGGTGCAGTCTGAATCCGAGTCCTCAAGGCCCATAGTTGTTCGAGGACGTCCTGCAAGGCCATCTGCAGTCACCCCCAGTGAAAGTCAGCAGCCTTCCATCAGACATGCTGCAGGCACTGGGAAACACTGTGTAGGAGCACTAGACAAGTTGAGGGAACCCACAAGACAGGGACTAAGGGAATACACAAGGGTGAATAGTTTAGTTTTGTTTGTATATTTGCATGTGTTGTTGGATAAAGATGATCATGAAAAACATTTTGTTGGTGTTTTTATTGCAGGATGGTTACCTCGGGGACGCTGTGATGGGGCATCTCAGATGGATGTAATGGTGGAGAAGTGGTGGATCCATGGTGGGAAAGGGAAGTTGTCCTCTGGGAACTGGAATCTTAGCAGCGTCTCTACGACAGCCTTTCCGGTTTGAAATCATCCAGGAAATATCCTCCCTGCCTCCTCCTCCTCCTACTGAGGTAGCCTGCGGATTCCTGGTGCCAATGCCTGAGTCCTCATGATGGTGATGATGTGAAGGGTGCAGCAGAACACCATGAACTTGGTCACCTGTTCCAGTGTGTACTGGAGGGCTCCCCCCGAGCGGTTCAGACTTCGGAAGCATTACTTCACCTGGTGGTTTTGTGTGGGGGAGGGGAGTGTCTAGAGTTTAGAGGTCATGAGCCACATTCGGGTTCTGCATGGGGACCCGATGTGTTGGGACCGGCTGACTGCTTCAGAATGAAGGTACAGTGGCTGTTGCCAGGATAGTGGACATTTACCAACATGATGTACTGGGCATGCTCGCACACCAACTGTACATTGATGGAGTGAGAGTTCTATCATTTCCTGTACCTCTCCCCGTTGCCATGGGGATCCCGCAGAGACACCGAGACCATCAGGAATCCCGCTATCATGACAAAGCCACGGGATCTCTCACCTGCTTCTCCCTGCTGATGGAGCAGACAGTACAATTCACCTCACCCGACATAGATGGCCTCCGTCACACAGCAGATACATGAATGGACAACATAGAGAGAGATACTGGATACGTCACCCGCTCTTGTCTGGAAAGATCCAGATAAGAACATAATAACATAAGAACTAGAAGCAGGAGTAGGCATTCAGCCCCTCGAGCCTGCTTCGCCATTCAATATGATCATGGCTGATCTCATCTCGGCCTCAACTCCACTTTCCTGCCCGTTCTCCATAACTCTTCAACCCATTACTAATTAAAAATCTGTCTATCTCCTCCTTAAATTCACTCAATGTCCCGGCATCTATTGCAATCCGGGTAGTGAATCCCACAGACTCACGACCCTTTGAGAGAAGAAATTTCTCTTCATCTCTATTTTAAATCCTTATCCCTTATCCTAAAACAATAACCTCTCATTCTAGGTTGTCCCACAAGAGGAAACGTCTTCTCTATGTCTACTTTGTCAATCCCCTTAATCATCTTCTCTACCTCAATTAGATCGACTCTCATTCTTCTAAACTCGAGAGAGTAAAGGCATAAGGTGCTCAATCTCTCTTCAGAAGACAAACCCCTCATCCCTGGAATCAATCTAGTGACCCTCCTCTGATCTGCCTCCAATGCAACTACATCCATCCTCAAGTCAGGAGACTAAAACTATACACAATACTCCAGGTGCGGTCTCATTAATGCCTTGTACCGTTGCAGCAACACTTTCCTACTTTTATATTCTATTCCTTTAGCAAGAAATACCAAAATTCCATTTGCCTTCCTTTTCACCTGCTGTACCTGAAAACTAGCTTTCTGCGATTCATGCACGAGGACACCCAGATCCTTCTGCACCGAAGCACTCTGAAGTTTCTCTCCAGTTAGGTAATAATTTGCCTTTCTATTCTTCCGACCAAAATGGATAACCTTACACTTATCCACGTTAAACTCCATCTGCCAAATTTTGGATCATTCACCTAACCTATCCATATCAATTTGTAAATTTCTTATTTAATTAGTGCAACATACTATCCCACCTATTTTAGTGTCATCTGCAAATTTGGCAATAGTACTTTCCATCCCTGCATCCAAGTCATAAATATATATTGTAAATAGCTGGGGCCAAGGACCAAACCCTGTGGTACCCCACTAGTTACATATTGCCAACCAGAAAAAGACCCATTTATCCCGACTCTCTGTTTTCTGTTGGTTAGCCAATCCTCTATCAAAGTTAATAAATTGCCCCTAACCCCATGTAATCTTACCTTGTGTATTAACCTTTTGTGCAGCACCTTATCAAATGTCTTCTGGAAGTCCAGATATACATCTACAGGATCCCCATTTTCCACTTTTCTTGTCACAGCTTCGAAGAACTCTAGCAAATTCGTCAAATAGGATTTATCCTTCATAAAACCATGCTGACTCTGATGGATTGCGTTTTGACTTTCTAAATATCCTGTTATTACTTCCTTAATAATGGGTTCTAACAATTTCCCAACGATAGATGTTTCCTACTTTCTGCCTTCCTCCCTTTCACCCAGTTCATTCCAAAGTTCAATGAGGAGGATGTGGCAGAATTATCCGTCACTTTTGAAAAGCTTGTAAAGCAACTGAAATGTCCGGTGGAGAGCTGGACACTGTTCTGACAAAACAAAGTAACAGGAAAATCCCATGAGGTTTATTCACTATTGCCAGATGAAAGTTCATCAGATTATGAGATGACTAAAAATGCAATGCTGGGCGTACATGAGATAGTACCGGAAGTGTACCGTTAAACATTCCCAACCCTCCGAAAGCAGCCTGACTAAATTGATCTCGAGTTTGAAAGAGTTAAGCAGCTTCCGAACACAGGGATATAGGAGCAGGAGTAGGCCATTCAGCCCATCGAGGCTGCTCCACCACTCAATATGACCATGGCTGATCATCCACTTCAATGCCTTTTTCACACATTATCTCCATATCCCCTTTTTGTCAATCTATAGTTTAAACATACTCACCGACTGAGATTCCACATCCGTCTGGGATGCAGAATTCCAAAGATTCAGAATCCCCTGAGTCAAGAAATTTATCCTCATCTCTGTCCTAAGTGGCTTCCCCATTATTTTGAAATTGTATCCATTAGTTCTGGACTCCGCAACCAGGGGAAATATCGTACACGCATTTACGCTGTTTATCTCTTTAATTATTTCGTAGGTTTCAATGAGATCCCGACACATTCTTTGAAACTCTAGAGAATACAAGCCCAGTTTCTCTCTTCATAGAACAGTCTCGCTATCCCGGGAACAAGTCTGGTGAACCTTCATTGCACTCCCTCTATGGCAATACTATCCTTCCTAAGGTAAAGGGACCCAAACTGCACACAATATTCCAGGTGTGGTCTAAGCAAGGTTCTATACACATGAAGTAAGACTTCACTACTCCTGTACTCAAATCATCTTGTGATAAAGGCTAACAGACCATTAGCATTCCGAATTGCTTGCTGCACTGCATGTTAGTTTTCAGTGACTTACTGACACACGGGTCCCTCTGTACATCTACACTTTCTAATCTCTTACTATTTAATAAATACTCTGCACATCTGTTCCTCCTACCAAAATGGATAACGTCATATCTGTCCATATTATATTCCATCTGCCATGTTCTTGCCCAGTCACAATGTCTGTCCAAATCCCCTTGAAGACGCTTTGCATCTTCCTCACAACATACATTCCCACCTATTTCTGAGTCATGTGCAAACTTGGAAATATTACATTTGGTCCCCACATCCAAATCATTGACATATATTGTTAACAGCTGGGGCCCAAGTTCTGATCCTTGCGGTACACAACTAATCACAGCCTGCCAAAGTGAGAATGATCCGTTTCTTCCTACTCACTGTTTTCTGCCTGTTAACCAATCTTTAATCCATGCCAGTATATTACCTCCTATCCCATGTGCTTTAATGTTGCTAACCAACCTCCTGTGGGGGACTTTATCAAAAGCCTTATGAAAATTCAAGTATAACACGTCCACCGACTCCCCTTTATCAATTCTGTTAGTAACATCCTCAATAAAAACTCCAACAGGTTCGTCAAACATGATTTCTCATTCATAAATCCATGTTTGCGATGCCCAAACAGATTATTATCCAACTGTCCATTTATCACATCCTTTAGAATACAGTCCCAGCATTTTCCCAACGACTGATGCACGAAAGCAGGTCCATAATTCCTTGTTTTTACTCTCCCTCCCTGCTTAAATAGTGGGGTGACATTTGCTACCTTCCAATCTGCAGGAACCGCTCCAGAATCTATAGAATTTTTGAAGATAGTCACCAATGCAGCCACCATCTCCATAGCTATCTCTTACAACACCCTGGAATGCAGAATATCAGAACTTGGGGCCTCATCAAACTTCAGCCCCATTAATTTCTCCAATGTAACATTCTTACTAATATTAATTTCCTTCATGTTCTCATTCTCCATAGTCCCTTGGATCTCTAATTCTGGAAATTTCCTTGTATCTTCCTCAATGAGGACAGACACAAAGTAATCATTTAGCTTCACTGCCATTTCTCTGTTCACTATTATAAATTCCCCTGACTCTGCCTGTACTGGACCCACATTTGTCTTAGCCAAACGTTTCATTTTTCGGTAGCTATAGAAGATTTAAAGTCAGTTTTTGTGTTTACTTTTGACCAGTGGATACAAACACTCAAATTACAGCCCACATATCTGAACCTTAGAGTGGTGATCCATCTGAAGGAGTTCAAAAACTCGCTCTCCCTACCATTAAAACCCACAAAGAGGAACGAAAAGTTCAAAGAGCTAGGCAGGTTGCAATTCTGGCTGATGAATTTTCCCTTGTACACAAAGCCTTAAGCCCAAAGGGAAACCCTTCCCTAGTCACCACAAAGACCCGAGAATAAAATGTGGGAGGGTGATAGGAGCCCGATCAGCCTTGGGCAAGGAGGAAAAGCTGGACACACGGGGGTCCATCCTCAGGCTAAATAGGACGGCACTCAGAGCAGGAGTAATGGCCGAAGACCTTTGCGTTTCCATTGGAATAAGGCAGATCACCATCGAGCTGAATGCTGCAAGTTATGAGAAAACCTGGAGCATTAATCAGGGACCACCAGATCAGTACAGGAAAATGGGACCTGATGGAAAGCACAACAGATCAGGCTGTGCCTCCAACTGCGGCAGTCTGACCCAGTTACCCCACCACAGAGAGTGCGGGAAAAATAAACAAAATCCCTGAGAGGTACCAGGAATTTGTATCCTAATGAAAAGTGACCCCATACCCCTTGAGTGAGGCAAGTAAAACAATAGTCATACTCAAGGAGACAGGGGCCACCCAATCCCTTCTGCTGGGAAAAAGAAAGTGCAGTGAATGCTAGAGCGTTAGTGAATGGTATCGGAAGACAGTATATGTCCATACCCTTATATCCGGTGCAGTTGGAGTGTGACCCAGTTTCATGACCCTTTACCATGCGGATTGTCCCTAGTTTACCTGTTGATGGGTCGAACTGCTCCTGGGTAATAATCTGACAGGGGAAAAGGTGGCAGCTTCCCCAGTAGTTCTAGAGAGACAAAAAGAGGTCCGGGAGACAGAGTAGTTACAAGAGAAGGTCCCTGACATTCTCCCTGATTGTGTGGTGACTCGGTCCATGGCAAAACAATCCCCTGAACTGAGACTGCAGACGGATTACCCTAAATTCTGGTTGTCTGAAACCTTCTTTGGGAAGTTAGAGGACCCAAAGAATGTATTAAACAGCTCTTCCTTATTTGAGGCTCAACAAGCCGACCCAGCGTTAAAAAATAGCACAGACTGTCCAAACCAAAACTGAAGCAGAGGGAGTTGCAGAGTGTTACTATTTAAATAATGAGGTGCTGATGAGGAAGTGGAGACCTCCTCACAGAGCAGAGGATGAAAAGTGGACAGTGGTTCACCAGATAGTGGTGCCGCTGAGGTCCCTTAAAGAAATATTAAGAATGACCCAAGACCTTCTAATGGATGGACATTTCGGTGTATGAAAAATCAAAGCCCGCAGAAGTCAGTATTTTGACTGGCCACAACTTCACAAAGATGTGGTGGCGTTTTGTAAAACTAGCCACATGTGCTAAGTTGTGGGGAAGCCCCAACCTGCAATAAAGCCTGCACCCTAATTCACATACCAGCTTTTGGGGACCCCTTCAGCAGATTGCTGGTGGATTGTGGGGTCACCTGCTGAAAACAAAACGGGATACCAGTATCTTCTCACCATTATGGATGTGGTGACCCGATTCCCAGAGGCCATTCGCCCGAAGAACTATCCCTGCCAAGGCTGTGGTGAAGGGGCTAACCCAATTCTTTACCCGATATGGGCTGCCTGCTGAGATCCAGTCGGATCAGGACACACATTTTATGTCCATTTTTTTTTGATAAGGTCATAGGTAATCTGGAGCACCGCAGCCTCACAGCTCCAGCGACCCGGGTTCGATTATGTGTACTGCTTGTGCAGAGTTTGCAAGTTCTCCCTGTGACCGCGTGGGTTTTCACCAGGTGATCCGGTTTCCTCCCACAGCCAAAGACTTGCAGCCTGATAGGTAAATTGGCCATTATAAATTGCCCCTAGTATAGGTTGGTGGGAGGGGAGTTGAGGGATGGTGGGGATGTGGTAGGAATATGTGATTAATGTAGGATTAGTATAAATGGGTGGTTGATGGTCGGCACAGACTCGGTGGGCCGAAGGGTCTGTTCCAGTGCTGTATCTCTAAATAAATAAAATAAGTAAATAAATAAAGTCCTCAGCCTACCATCCAATATTACAAGGGGCTTTGGAGCGGTACTATCAGACCCTAAAGACAATGATCACGCCATACTGCTATGAGCAACCTCATGACTGGGACAAAGGGCTGGGATTTCTCCTGTTGGTTTCGGGGGACGTATCCAATGATTCCACTGGCTTTAGTCTCTTTGAATTAGTTTATGGACACGAGGTGAGAGGTTCCCTTAAACTAATCAAGGAGAGGTCTTTGGGACACAGGGATGAGTCTTCCATGTTGGACTACATTTCTATGCTGTGGGAGCACCTAAAGACCACCCAGGCAGCTATGGAAAGGTAATTAGACAGAAATGCCAAGGCTAAAACATTTCAGGACAGAGACCATGTATTGTTACTATTCCCACTGCAGGGTGAACCCCTGAAATCCCGGTTCAGTGGTCCATATCGAGTGGCAAAAGGAATAGTCAGGTACATTATTTAATTGACACTCCAGACCAAAGGCAAAAAGCAAAGGCTGTGGAGGGAACAGCCAAGTACAGATCTGTCAGGCAGTCAGGAGGGAAGGATTGGAAAGGGCGGTGAGGACAGGTTAGAGGAGGGCCAGGAGGATTCCCAACTGGAACCCCCTACTCTCCGAATAGCCAACCCTGAAATGTGGGATCCATCAGACCCTACGCTCTCCTCCTTAAATGCAGGTCAAAGAGGCAGCCTAAAAAGGCTGCTAACAGCATTTACAGAAACGTGCAAGGACAAGGAAAGGTCCCAAAAAGGCATGTCAATGGTGAGGGAGATGCCTCACCTAGTCGAACTGCCGCTGCAGAGTGCAGCGAAAGCTGGACAAAGACCTGCGAGCAGTAATGTCCCAGAGGACATAGGGTAGATAAAAAAATGATTCTTCCCATAGTAAAGGGAAAATTGAAGGGAACGTACCCTAAAGTAAACAGCACTTGGGTACCTCACCAGAAAGCTAAAAGTAAGGTCAGTGTGGATCTACCCACTGAAGAACACAATGATCAGATCCCAAACCCAAAGTTAATCAAACACAACAATTTCAAAGGCGAACTCAGCAAGAACAAAGGCCCAGAGGAAATCTCAGACACCTCACTGGGTCTATAAAAAACAATTTATTACACACTGTCGGTTTAGGGAGAAAGATTGTTAAGGTGCAGGAACCTGAGTAGTTAAAACTTCATTAGAGGAGAGAAAAGGTAAACAATGCAATCGTTGATGCATTGCCCAGCGTCGAACCCGACACATAACCATCCCAGACAAAATGCCAAAAAAGTTAAATCAGTACAGCTGTAACAGACAATGTCAGCTGCAATAATTCTAAGATTAATGTGTGAATTTGAGAAGTGATTATTGAGAATGCATGTGTATTTCTTTCTTTTTCTTCCCACAGTTCTGAAATGAAATGTTCCCGTTATCACGTTTCTTTCCATATGCTGCGCCGGTGTGAAGATAACACAACATGCCAAATGAGGAATTTTAATTCATCGATTGGAAACTTACACTAACCTTTTAATAGAAAAAATCCTACAGTTAACCTTGAAAAAACTGGCAGCCAAGATGGCCACCGTAATTGGCATCTGAAACACATTTTCACATTCTAAGGCCTACAACAGGAGACACATGTATGATGAGCCTGGACCAATATCATTGGCTTGCTCTAGTGATTGAATTATCTAAGATTACATTCATTAACACGGCATGCAAGACTACCATGACACATTGACTTTGAAAGAGCAAACTCCTCCAAGTATAAATACTGGTATCCTGAGCCCTGGGGAGATAGAAGTTTCTAACCTTGAATCTCATTAGAAGGGTCCAGAGAATGCACTGAGGCAGTCATGAGACCTTCGGTCCATCTCTGTGAAAGCTGGGAGTTTCCCCTGGACAAAGACAGACAAGCCAATGATTCAAACTGTGCAGAAGCAGAAGGGCTGTGACCCCTCTCTCTCTCTCTCTCTCCATCTCTCTCTCCACCTAACATCACAAGTTTGAAAACCACATGTGACTGCGGGCCCCTCAAGCCTACGTATTGCTGCAGACAGAGTAACCAGGGGAAGAAAGCCTCAAAGATAACCCTGAGCAATGTGGACAGCCACATACTGCACTTCGACAAGCAAAAGACTTCAAGAATATAACTTCAGCTGGAAGACCACGGAATCGCCCAACATCACAGAATGAGTTTTTTGAAATTTATTCTGGACTCAAATCCAACCACAAATTTACTTCTCACTCTGCGATCTATTTGAGTGTGTGTGATTCTCGTATGAGTGTGTACGTAACTGTGTGTTCCGTTTTTTTATGATTTTATTCAGATCGGATTTCTCTTGTTAAGTTTAATAAACTCACCTCTTTCATGTTTAAACTCAAGAGAAGCTGTCCAATCGGTTTCTTCACCATCATACCAAAGGTAAGATGTAGAACACTCACTGAGACGTTAAGCATATTCACTGTTTATAAAGGACAAACACTGTTGCAGTCAAATAAAGAAGAGCCACTCTGACCCCTCCTCACCTGGCCATAACAATTGGCCGGGCTGGGGATGGAGCGAATATGGGGATAAACTCAGCTCAGCATTAAATAGATACCAGAGGTTGTAAACTTCCTGGTTCAGCCTGAGACAATGGCCAGCGTGGGGGATGCAGATCATAGACAGGGAATGAAGTTGTGACAGAAACGGAAGATAATGGTTTCAGTCTTCTCACGATTTAAATGACAAGAACACTAACTCAGTGAAATATGGTTTATGAATCTAATAGTTGGATACAGAGATTTACCAGGGACACCAATAGTAGCGAGGATGGGATAGTAAATACATTGAATCATCTTCAGAGCATAATAGATCTGCCATTCTAATGTTATCCAATAATAATCTGCAGTAAGACTTTCAAACCAATAGGATAAACTCCTGTCCATTGTTGCAATATTCCCATCTATTGTTCAGATTCTTATCTCTCCTCTCCCGCTCTCTGCAGCCCACAGATCCCTTTTAGTGCCGGAGCTGATGGTCCCGCTAATACTATCGGAAAACACATTGATAGGAGTCCTGTATTAATAGAAGAGGGAAACCCTCCAGTGACACCATTAGGGTCCATGGAGACTGACATTAATTACAGTCACTGAACAAACTGGTTCAGTTAACACCTTTCAATTCAACACTTTTTGTACCACTATAAAGTAGAACATTTATCCAGTCTGCATGGGATTTGTGAGGGTTACTGAGGGAAGGAATGGTGGAAATGACAGAAGCACTGGACAGAATCTTTCAGTCCTCCTTGGATATGGGAGTGACGCCTGAGGTCTGGAGGATTGTCAATGTTACACCCTGTTTAAAACGGAGAGGTTGGGTAAACCCAGTAACTATCAGTCTAATGTTGGTGGTTGGAAACTTCTAGAGGTCATAACCCAACACAAAAATATATCTTGCTTGTAAAACACGGGATAATAAATGACAAGCAGCACGGAAAGGTTAATGAAATATCATTCCTGATAATCTTAATCAAGTTCGTTGAGGATGTAACTGTGATTGTTTCATGTAATATAATCATAGAAAGTTTAAGATACAGAAAGAGGCCGCTTGGCCCATTGTGTCTGCACCGGCCGAAAAATGATCCACCTATTCTAATCCCATCTTCCAGCATTTGATCCACAGCCCTGCAGATAATGACAGTTGAGGTGAACATCCAGTTTCCTTTTCACTGAGTGGAGGGATTCTGCTTCAACTATCCTTTCAGGCAGTAATTTCAAGACTCTCACTGAAAACAGCGGACGCAGTACTGAACCCTGTGGAACGCCACTGTAAACAGTCCTCAGGACAGTAAAATATCCGTCATCAACTACCCTTTAATAAAAACAAGACATGATGGAAATACTCAGCAGGTTTGGCAGCATCTGTGGAGAGAGAAGCAGAGTTAACGTTCCAGGTCAGTGACCCTTCATCATTGACCTGAAACGTTAACTCTGCTTCTCCCTCCACAGATGCTGCCAGACCTGCCGAGTATTTCCAGCATTTCGTGTTTTACTTCAGATTTCCAGCATCCGCAGTATTTTGCTTTTATTATAACAATTACCCTTTGTTTCCTGCCACTGAGCACATTTTGTATTTTTGGGTGAACAAGTTTCTCCTCAACTCCCTGCTAATCCTTCTACCAAACACTTTCAGTCACTGCCCCCTAGTCACTGATCTCTCTGCTAAGGTGAATAGACTCTTCACCTTCACTCTATTCAGGCCCCACAAAATTATGTCCCTTTCAATCAGATCTCCCTTCAGCCTTCTCTGTTCCAAGTAGAACAACCCCAGCCTATCTAATCTTTCTTCATAGCTGCATTTTTCCAGTCCTGGCAAACATCCTTGTAAATCTCCTCTGTACCCTCTCTAGTGCAATTCCATCCTTTGTGTACTTAGGTGACCAGAACTGCAGAGTACTCAGGTTGTGGCCCAACCAATGATTTATACAGTTCCAGCATAACCTCACTGCTCTTGTATTCTATACCTCAGCTAATAAAGGAAAGGCTTCCATATGCCTTCTTAACCACCTTACCGACCTGACCTGCTACATTCAGGACATCAGTGGACATTGACTCCAAGGTCCCTCACTTCCTCTTCACTTCTCAGTATTTTCCCATTGATTGTCTATCCCTTTGCCTTGTTTGACCTCCTCAATTGCATCGTCTCATACTTAACCAGGCTGAATTCCATTTGACACATTTTTTTTTAGATTAGAGATACAGCACTGAAACAGGCCCTTCGGCCCACCGAGTCTGTGCCGACCATCAGCCACCCATTTATACTAATCCTACACTAATCCCATATTCCTACCAAACATCCCCACCTGTCCCTATATTTCCCTACCACCTACCTATACTAGTGACAATTAATAATGGCCAATTTACCTACCAACCTGCAAGTCTTTTGGCTTGTGGAAGGAAACCGGAGCACCCGGAGAAAACCCACGCAGACACAGGGAGAACTTGCAAACTCCACACAGGCAGTACCCAGAATCGAACCCAGGTCCCTGGAGCTGTGAGGCTGCAGTGCTAACCACTGCGCCACTGTGCCGCCCCATCAATATTTTCTGCCATCAATATTTTCCTGCAGCCTAGCTATCCTCCTCACTACCTACCGCACAGCCAATCTGTGTACCACCTGCACACATCTTGATCATGCCCCCTACATGTATGTTCAAATCGTTAATATATACTACTAAAAGTTGTGGACCCAGTACTGAGCCCTGTGGAATGCCACTGGAAACAGACCTCAAGTCAGTAAAACGCCCGTCAACAATCACCCTTTGTTTCCTGCTACTGAGCCAATTTTGTATCCAGTTTTCTGCATTTCCCTGGATTCCATGGGACTTTATTTGTTTTACCTAGTATGCCACATGGGACCTTGTCAAAAGCCTTGCCAAAATCCATGTAGACCATATCATCTGCCCTACCCTCATCTATCATCCTTGCGACTTCGTCGAAAAATTCAATCAAGTTAGTCAACAATATCTTCCCTTAACAAATCCATGCTGACTGTCCTTGATTGACCTGATCCTTTCTAAGTGACAGTTCATCCTGTCTCTCAGAATACATTGCAATAATTTGCCCACTACTGAGGTTACACTGATTGACCTGCAATTATTCGGTCTATCCTTTGCTCCCGTTTTAAAGAGGTACAATGTTAACAGTTCACCAATCCTCTGGCACGACACCTGTATCCAGTGAGGACTGGAAAATGATGGTCAGACCCTCTGCTATTTCCTCTCTCACTTCTTTTGACAGCCTGGAATACATTTCATCTGGCCCTGGTGATTTATCAACTTTCAAAGATGCTAATCCCATTAATACTTCCTCTCTCCCTATGTATATCACATCCAATAATTCACACTCCTCCTCCTTAACCACAGTATCTGCATCGTCCCCTCTTCTGTTCAGACAGATACAAAGTATTCATTAAGAACCATAGCAACATCTTTCGCCCCTACTCATGTATATCCACTTATGTATATAGATTTTCAAACGGCCTGTGATCAACTGACATTTCATAGACTTGTCATGACATGGATTAATGTGACAGTGATAGTGTGGATATTTCATAGACTTGTCATGACATGGATTAATGTGACAGTGATAGTGTGGATATTTCATAGACTTGTTATGACATGGATTAATGTGACAGTGATAGTGTGGATATGACACTGACTCTGGGACAGAAAGCAGAGAGAAGTGGTGAACAGTCATTGTTCAGACTGGATGTGGAGGGGAGTATACAGTACTGTTTCTCATGGCTGGATTCACTCAGCGTGATATCAAGAAACGATTGAAGGCACGGGATACTGCAAAGGCTATGGGCCCTGACAATATTCCGGAAATAGTACTGAATACCTGTGCTCCAGAACTTCCGTTCCCCCATCAAACTGTTCAAGTACAGCTGCAACATTGGCATCTACCCGTCAATGTGAAAGATTGCCCAGCTATGTCCTGTACACAAAAAGCAGGACTAGTCCAACCCGGCCAATTGCCGCCCCATCAGCCGATTCTCAATCATCAGTAAAGTGATGGAAGGTGTCATCGACAATGCTATCAAACAGCACTTGCTTAGCAATAACCTGCTTAGTGACGCTCAGTTTGGGTTCGGCCAGGGTCACACAGCTCCTGACCTCATTACAGCCTTGGTGCAAACATGGACAAAGGAGCTGAATTCAATAGGTGAGGTATGAGTGACTGCCTTGACATCAAGGCAGCATTTGACTGAGTATGGCATCAAGGAGCCAGAGCAAAAATGGAGTCAGTGGGAATCAGCGGGAAAACTCTCTGCTGGTTGGAGTCATACCTAGCGCAAAGGACGATGGTTGTGGTTGTTGCAGGTCAATCATCTCAACGCCAGGACATCACTGCAGGAGTTCCTCAGGGTAGTGTCCGAGACCCAACCATCTTCAGCTGCTTCATCAATGACCTTCCTTCAATCACAGGACCAGAAGTGGGGATGTTGGCTGATGATTGCACAATTTTCAGCACCATTCGTGACTCCTCAAATACAGAAGCAGTCCGTGTAGAAATGCAGCAAGACCTGGACAATATCAAGGCTTGGGCTGATAATTGGCAAGTATCATTCGCACTGCCATAGTGCCAGGCAATGACCATCACCGACAACAGAGAATATAATCATCTCGTTTGACATTCAATGACATTACCATAGCTGAATCCACCACTATCAACATCCTAGGGGCTACCATTGACCAGAAACTGAACAGGAGTAGCCATATAAATACCATGGCTCAAAGAGCAGGTCATAGGCGAGGAATGCTGAGGCGATTGACTCACCTCCTGACTCCCCAAATCCAGTCAACCATCTATAAGGCACAAGCCAGGAGTGTGATGGAATACTCTCCGCTTGTCTGGATGGGTGCAGCTCCAACAACACTCAAGAAGCTCGGCACCATCCAGTACAAAGCAGCCCGCTTGATTGGCACCCCATCCACAACATTCACTCCCTCCATCACCGACGCACAGTGGCAGCAGTGTGTACCATCTACAAGATGCACTGCAGCAACACACCAAGGCCCCTTAGACAGCACCTTCCAAACACACAACCTCTACCATATAGAAGGGCAAGGGCAGCAGATGTATGGAAACATCACCACCTGCAAGTTCCCCTCCAAGCCACACACCATGCTGATTTGACACTATCTTGCCGTTCCTTCACTGTCGCCGGGTCAAAATACTGGAACTTCCTTCCTAACAGCACTGTGGGTGTACCTACCCCACATGTACTGCAGTGGTTCAAGAAGGCAGCTCATCACCACCTTCGCATGGGTAATTAGGGATGGGCAATAAATGCTGGCCTGGCCAGCGGTGTCCACAACCCATGAATGAAATTTTAAATATGCCAGAGAACTGAAGGGCTGTAAATGTTACACCCTGTTTAAAGAAGGGGAGGTTGGATAAGCCTTGTAACTATCAGCCTAATGTTGATTATTGGAAAATTCTGGAGGCGATAACCCAGCACAAAAATATTTCTTACTTGTAAAATCATGTCTTAATAAATGACAAGCAGCACGGATAGCTTCATGGAAAATCATTTCTGATAATCTTGATAGTTTGTTGACAGAATTGTGAGTGTTAGCGAGGATAGCGTGTTTCGTGTTATAGAATCATAGAATCGTAGAAAATTTAAGGCACAGAAAGAGGTAACTTGGCCCATCGTGGCTGTGCCAGCTGAAAAGTTATCCAACTATTCTTATCGCACCTTCCATCATTTGATCCGTAGCCCTGCAGATTATGACACTTGATGTGCACATCCAGACTCCTTTTGAATGAGTAGAGGGTTTCTGCCTCAACCATCCTTTCATGAAGTGAGTTACAGACCCTCACTAAAAGCAGGGCACACAGTGCAAAGCCCTCTGGAACACGACTGGTAACAGTCCTCCAGTCAATACCCGTCAACAATTACCCTTTGCTTCCTGTCATCGAGGCAATTTTGTATTTCTGGATGAACATGCTTTTCCTCAACTCCCTTCTGATATTTCTGCCAATCACTTTAAATCTATGTCCCCTAGTCACTGACCTTTTTGCTGAGGTGAATAGACCCTTCACCTCCACTCAATGCAGGCCCCACAAACTGTTGTTCATTTCTATCAGATCTCCCCTCAAGCCTTCTCTGTTCCATGAAGAACAGCCCCAGCCTATCCAATCTTTCCTCATAGCTGCATTTTTCCAGTCCTGGCAACATCCTCGTAAATCTCCTCTGTACCCTCTCGAGTGAAATTGCCTCTTTTCTGTAATGTGGTTACCAGAACTGCACAAAGTATTCAAGTTGTGGCCTAACCAATGATTTATACAGTTCCAGCTCTTGCATTCTATACCTCGGCTGAAAAGGGAAATGATTCCATATGCCTTCTTAACTGCCTTATTGACCTGTCCTGCTATCTTCAGGGATCTGTGGGCATTCACTCCAAAGTCCCTTACTTCCTCTACACTTCTCAGTATTGTCCTAGTAAGCGTGTATTCCTTTGCTTGTGTGAGCTCCCCAATAGCATCACCTCACACTTATCCAGGTCGATTCCCATTTTTCTGCCCATCTGACCAGAACGTCAATATCTTCCTGCAGCCTACAGCTATCCTTCTCGCTATCCACCGCAAGGCCAATCTTTGTGTCGTCTGCAAAAATCTTGATCATACCCCCTAAATTTACATCTAACTCTTTAATATAGACCACAGAAAGCATGGGACCCATTACTGAGCCCTGTGGAATGACAATGGGGACAGTCCTCCAGTCGCAAAAATACTTGTCAATAATTATCCTTTGTTTCCTGCCACTGAGCCAATTTTGTATCCGCCTTGCTGCATTTCTCTGGATGCCATGGGATTTTATGTTTTGAATCAGTCTATCATGTGGGACCTTGTCAACAGCCTTGCTAAAATCCATGTAGACCACATCAACTGCACTACCCTCATCTATATTCCTTGTAACAGCTTCAAAAAATTCGATCAATTTGGTCAAACAAGAGAGTCACTTAACAAATCCATGCTGACTATCCTTGATAAACCTGTGCCTTTCTAAGTGACAGTTTATCCCGTCTCTCAGAATAGATTCCAATAATTTGCCCACTACTGAGGTTAGACTGACTGGCCTGTCATTATTCAGACAATCCATCGCTGCATTTTTAAACAGAGGTACAATGTTAGCAATTCTCCAATACTCCGGCACTACAACTGTATCTAGTGAGATTGGGAAATGATGGTAGGCAGACCCTCTGCTATTGCCTCTCTTGCTTCTTTGAACATTTCATCCGGCTCTGGTGATGTTTCAACTTTCAAGGATGCTAATCCCATTAATACGTCCTCTCTCCCTATGTTTATTATATCCAATAATTCACACTCTTCCTCCTTAACGACAATATCTAAATCCCCCCTCTTTTCTGAAGACATACGCAAAGTGCTCAATAAGAACCATACCAATATCTTCTACCCTTATACAAAGGTTACCTTTCTGATCTACTATGGGTCCTACTCTCCCCTTAGTTATCCTCTTCCTCTTAATGTATTGAGAAAACATCTTTGGGTTCACCTTGATTTTGCTTGCCAATATTCTTTCATACCCTCACTTTCCTTTCCTCACTTCCTTTTTGATTTGACCCCTCCACTTTCTATACTCCTCTCAGCTTTCTGCAGTATTAAGTTCTCAGTGTCGGACAGAAGCTTTCCTTTTCTGCGTTATCCTACCCTGTCGGCTCCTTGACATCCATGGGACTCCAGATTTGGCCGCCTCACCCTTTTTCTTTGTGGGAACATGTTTATCCTGAACCTCTGGAATCTCCCCTTTGAATGCCTCTCACTGCTCTGAGACTGAACTGCCTTCAAACAGCTGTTTCCAGTCCACTTTCGCTCCTCAGTTTAGTAATATTCGCCTTTCCCCATTGAGAACGCTAACTCCTGATGTATCTCTTGTCCTGTTCCATAATTAAGTTAAAACTAACTGAATTATGATCACTCCCACCAAAATGCTCTTCCCTGCCACTCCTTCCACCTGCCCATCTTCATTTCCAAAAACAATGTCTAAAACTGCACCCTCTGTTGTTGGACTTGCTACATCCTGGCCAAAAACGTTCTCCTGAATGCACCTCAAGATTTCTGTTCCATTAGTTCTTTTCATACTAAAATTATCCCAGTTAATATTGGGGTAATTAAAATACCCTACTATTACTGCCCTATTGTTCTTGCACTTCTCAGAGACTTGCCTACATATCTGCTCTTCTATCTCCCTCGGACTGTTTGGCTGACGGGATCACACTAACAGCAATGAGATTGCCCCTTTTTGGTTCCTCAGCTCAATCCATATTGCCTCAGTTGATGTACCTTCCAACATATCATCCCTCCTCACAGCTGCAATAGATTCCTTGACCAAAATTGCCATTCCCCTCATTTCTTAACCGTCTCCCTATTTCGTCTGAAAACCCTGTAACCAGGAACGTTGAGCTGCCATTCCTGTCCCTCCTGAAGCCATGTTTCTGTAATAACTATGATATCATACTGCCACATGTCTATCTTTGCCCTCAGCTCATCTGCTTTATTTGCTGCACTCCTTACATTGAAATGGATACCCCTGAGCACTGCCAAACCTTTTTTTATTTTCTCACCCTCATTTCCTCTGTCTTCCAGACTCATCCATTAATTTTCCACCTTCCATTTTCATTTCTGATTTTGTCCCAGCTGAGTCTATCCTCAGGTCCTCATCCCCACTGGTAAACTAGTTTAAACCCTTCCAACAGTACTAGCAGTGTGGCCATTAAAGAGACGGGGATATCACAGGGGCAGGAATGGATGTTGGATGTCACGGGGTTTAGATGTTTGAAAAGGAATAGGGAGGGAGGTAAAAGAGGTGGGGGAGTGGCATTGCTAATCAGCGATAGTATCACAGTTGCAGAAAGGGAGGTCGTCGAGGAGGGTGTGTCTACTGAGTCATTATGGTTGGAAGTCAGAAAGAGGAAAGGAGCAGTCACTTTGTTGGGAGTTTTCTGTAGATCCCCCAGTAGCAACAGCGACACGGAGGAACAGATTGGGAGGCAGATTTTGGAAAGGTGCAGAAGTAACAGGGTTTTGTCATGGGTGACTTCAACTTCCCTAATATTGATTGGAACCTCCTTTGTGCAAATAGTTTGGATGGAGCAGTTTTTATCAGGTGTGTCCAGGAAGGTTTCCTGACTCAATATGTAGATAGGCCGACTAGAGGGGAGACTGTGTTGGACTTGGTGCTTGGCAATGAACCAGGCCAGGTGGCAGATCTCTCGGTGGGAGAGCATTTCGGTGATAGTGATCACAACTCCCTGACCATAGTCATGGAGAGGGACAGGAGCAGACGGGATGGGAAAATATATAATTGGGGAAAGGGAAATTACAAGGCTATTCGGCAGGAACTGGGGAGCATAAATTGGGAAAAGATGTTTTCAGGCAAATGCACAACAGAAATGTGGAGGTTGTTTAGGGAGCACTTGCTGCGACTGCTGGATAGGTTTGGCCCGATGAGGCAGGGAAGGGATGGTAGGGTGAAGAAACCTTGGATGATAAGTGATGTGGAACAGCTAGTCAGGCGGAAGAAGGAAGCTTACTTAAGGTTGAGGAAGCAAGGATCAGACAGGGCTCTAGAGGGTTGCAAGGTAGGCAGGAAGGAACTGAAGAATGGACTTAGGAGAGCTAGAAGGGGACATGAAAAAGTCCTGGCGGGTAGGATTAAGGAAACTCCCAAGGTGTTCTACATTTATGTGAGGAACAGGAGGATGGCCAGAGTGAGGGTAGGGCCGATCAGGGATTGTGGAGGGAACTTGTGCCTGGAGTCGGAGGAGGTAGGGGAGGTCCTAAATGAATACTTTGCTTCAGTATTCACTCGTGAGCGGAAGCTGGTCGTTTGTGAGGACAGCGTGGAACAGGCTGATATGCTAGAACAGGTTGAGGTTAAGAGGGAGGATGTACTGGAAATTCTGAATGATATGAGGACAGATAAGTCCCCGGGGCCAGACGGGATATACCCAAGGATATTACGGGAAGCGAGGGAAGAGATTGCGCGCCTTTGGCGATGATCTTTGCGTCCTCAGTGTCCACTGGAGTAGTACCGGATGATTGGAGGGTGGCAACTGCTGTTCCCTTGTTCAAGAAAGGGAATAGGGATAACCCTGGGAATTTTAGACCAGTCAGTCTTCCGTCGGTAGTGGACAGATTATTGGAGAGGATTCTGAGAGACAGGATTTATTATTATTTGGAAAAGCATGGTTTGATTGGAGACAGTCAGCATGGATTTGTTAGGGGCAGGCCATGCCTCACGAGCATTATTGAATTCTTTGAAGATGTGACAAAACACAGTGACGAAGGAGGAGCAGTGGATGTGGCGTATATGGATTTTAGCAAGGCGTTTGATAAGTTTCCCCATGGTAGGCTCATTCAGTAAGTGAGGAGGCATGGGATACAGGGGAAGTTGGCTGTCTGGATACAAAATTGGCTGGCCCATAGAAGACAGAGGGTGGTAGTATTCAGCATGGAGCTCGGTGACCAGTTGTCTTCCACAGGGATCTGTTCTGGGACCTCTGCCATTTGTGATTTTTATAAATGACTTGGATGAAGAAGTGGAAGGCTGGGTTAGCAAGTTTGCCGATGACACGAAGGTTGCTGGAGTTGTGGATAGTGTGCAAGGTTGTTGCAGGTTGCAACGGGCCATTGACAGGATGCAGAGCTGGGCTGAGAAGTGGCAGATGGAGTTCAACCTGGAAAAGTGTGAAGTGATTCATTTTGGAAGGTCGAATTTGAATGCAGAATACAAGCTTAAAGACAGGATTCTTGGTAGTGTGGAGGAACAGGGGGATCTTGGGGTCCATGTCCATAGATCGCTCAAAGTTGCCACCCAAGTTGATAGGTTTGTTATGAAGGCGCATGGTGTCTTGGCTTTCATTAACAGGGGATTGAATTTAAGAGCTGCGAGCCAATGCTGCAGCTCTATAAGGCCCTGGTTCGACCACACTTGGAATATTGTGTTCAGTTCTGGTTGCCTCATTATAGGAAGGATGTGGAAGCTTTAGAGAGGATGCAGAGGAGATTTACCAGGATGCTGCCTGGACTGGAGGGTATGTCTTACGAAGATAGATTGAGGGAGCTCGGGCTTTTCTCATTGGAGCGAAGAAGGATGAGAGGTGACTTGATAGAGGGGTACAAGATGATGAGAGGCATAGATAGAGTGGGTAGCCAGAGACATTTTCCCAGGGTGGAAAGGGCTATCACCAGGGGCATAAGTTTAAGGTGATTGGAGGAAGGTTTCGGGGAGATGTCAGAGGTAGGTTCTTTACACAGAGAGTGGTGGGTGCGTGTTATGCGTTGCCAGCGGTGGTAGTAGAAGCAGATACATTAGGGACATTTAAGCGACTCTTGGATAGGTACATGAATGATAGTAGTTTGAAGGGTAGGTAGTTAGTTTGAACTTAGAGTAGGTTAAGTTTTGGCACAACATCGAGGGCCGAAGAGTCTATACTGTGCTGTACTGTTCTGTGTTCTATTTTCTAAAACGTTCCGCAAGGAATCCAGTCCTGGCTCTGTTCACGTGCAACCCGTTCGGCCTGTAAAAGTCCCATCTCCCCCAGAGCAGGTCCCAGTTTACCAGGCATATGAATCCCTCCCTCCTGCAGCAACTTTCCAGCCAGGTATTCATCTGCCTTATCTTTCTATTTCTCTACCAAGTTGCACCTGGCACTGCGAGTAATCTGGAGAATTCCACTTTTTGACTATGTTTGAGGTCCTGCTTGCTAATTTCTTCCCCACCTCCCTATATTTTGACTGCAAGATCACATCCCTCTTTCTATTATGTCATTGGTTCCCATGTGGTCCACGACGTCTGGCTGTTCCCCTCCTGCTTCAAGATGTTCTGCCGTTGCTGACTGCGGTCCTTGACCCTGGTACCAGGGAGGCAACACACCATCCTGTATTCACGTCTGTGGCCACAGAAACGTCTGTCTGTTCCCCTGACTATTGACTCACCTATCACTATGGCTCTTCCATTCATCCCTGTATCCCACTCTGCAGCTGAGCCACCCGTGGCGCCATGGACTTGGCTCTGGCTGTACTCCCGAGGTGAAGCATCACTTTCCTCAGCATTCGGAACTGAATACCTGTTAGAGAGTGAGATGTACTCAGGGGTCTACTACACTACCTGACTGGTTCTTTTTTACTGCCTGCTGATCACCCATTCCCTCTCTCCCTGCATAATCTAAATCTGTGGGGTGACCACATCTAGAACCATGCTGAAGCTGAACAAACTGGTCTATGAGAAGGAAGAATATGTAGGGTTATGGGAAAAAGGCAGAGGATGGGATTAGGTGAATTGCTTATTCGGAGAGCCACAGCAGACACGATGGGCTGAATAGCTCCTCTTTGCTGTAATAATTCTGATTGTTTTATTGCAGGATGATGCCCACGGGGACGCTGTGATGGGGTGTCTCAGATGGGTGTAATGGTGGAGAATGGGGGATCCATGGTGGGAAAGGGAAGTCGTCCTATGGGAACCGGTATCTGAGCAAGGACTCTCCGACAGCCTATCCGGGTGGAAGGCATCCAGGAAATATCCTCCCTGCCTCCTCCTCCTCCTGAGGTAGCCTCAGGATTTCTGATGCCAATGCCTGTGACCTCATAATGCTGTTGATATGAAGGGTGCAGCAGAACACCATGAACTTGGACACCTGCTCCAGTGTGTACTGGAGGGCCACCCCCGAGCGGTTCAGACATCAGAAACATTGCTTCATCATACCGATGATCTGTTCCACCATGTTCCTGGTGACTCCATTGCTCACGTTATACACAAGTTAATTGTGTGAGGTTGGTTGACGGTCGGAGGTGGTTTGGGGATGTAGAAACATGAGCGGTGTCCAGAGGGGGATTGTCTTTGTTGCGATTAGCCACATTATTGTTTTCCATGGAGCCCCGAAGTGTTGGGACCGGCTGACTGCTTCAGAATGAAGGTCTGGTGGCTGCTGACAGGATAGTGGACATTCACCAACATGGTGTACTGGGCATGCTCACACACCAACTGTACATTAATGGAGTGAGAGTTCTTCCAGTTCCTGTACCTCTCCCCGTTGACATTGGGGCCCCGCAGAGCCACGGACACCATCAGACATCCCGCTATCCTGACAAAGCCTAGGGATCTCTCATCCTGCTTCTCCCTGCTGAGGGAGTAAATGATGACATCGATGGTCACCCTCACCTCCCAGAATTATCAATGGACAACAGACAGGCCTAGTAACTACTAGTCAGTTCGTGTAACATCAGTGGCAGGTAAGGTTTTAGAAATAATAATCAGGGAATAAGGACAACACACACTTGGAGAGGTTTGAATTAATTAAGGATTGTCAACACGGATTTCCAAAAGGCAGATTATGCTTAATGAACTAATGGAATTAATTTCGATCATCAGAGAAGGTTGATGATGGGAATGTGGTGGATGTTGTCTACCTGGATGTTATGAAATTATTTGATGAAGAACCAAACAAAAGCTTGATTAACAAAATTGAAGTTCAGGGAATAGCATCCAATTGGATCAAAAATTGTCCAAAGGACAGCAAAAAGAGAAATGTGTGAAATGGTTGTTTTTCAGACTGGAGGATGGTAGACAGTGATGTTCCCCAAGGATCAGTGCTCGGAACGCTGATCTTTTTTTCCTTGATATATATAAATGACTTGTACCTTGGAATGCAGAGTAGAGTTTCAAAATTTTCCAATGATACCAATCTTGTAGGTGTGGTAAACAGGGGGGATGATACAAACCTTCTGCAACAGGACATTGATAGGCTGGCAGAATGGACAGAGAAGTGGCAGGTGGAATTTAATACAGAGGAGTGTGAGGTGATGTATTTCGTCAGAAGGAATAGGAAGGCAATATAGACTCAATGACACAGTTCTGAACGTTGTGCAGGAATAGAGGGACCTGGGCCTCCATATGCATTCGTCTTTGAAGGTACCAGGAAATATCAGGAGGGTGTTTAGCAAAGCATAGAACATAGAACATAGAAAAATACAGCACAGAACAGGCCCTTCGGCCCACGACGTTGTGCCGATCCTTTGTCCTCTGTCAAGGACAATTTAATCTATACCCCATCATTCTCCTTTATCCATATACCTATCTAAAAGCCGTTTGAAAGTCCCTAAAGTTTCTGACTCAACAACTTCCCCGGGCAAGGCATTCCATGCCTCGACCACTCTCTGGGTAAAGAACCTTCCCCTGACATCCCCCTTATATCTCCCACCCTTCACCTTAAATTTATGACCCCTTGTAACGCTTTGCTCCACCCGGGGAAAAAGTTTCTGACTGTCTACCCTATCTATTCCCCTGATCATCTTATAAACCTCTATCATGTCACCCCTCATCCTTCTCCTTTCTAATGAGAAGAGGCCTAGAATGTTCAGCCTTTCCTCGTAAGACTTATTCTCCATTCCAGGCAACATCCTGGTAAATCTCCTCTGCACCCTCTCCAAGGCTTCCACATCCTTCCTAAAATGAGGCGACCAGAACTGCACACAGTACTCCAAATGAGGCCTTACCAAGGTCCTGTACAGCTGCATCATCACCTCAAGGCTCTTAAATTCAATCCCTCTGCTAATGAACGCTAACACCCCATATGCCTTCTTCACAGCCCTATCCACTTGAGTTGCAACTTTCAACGATCTATGCACATAGACCCCAAGGTCTCTCTGCTCCTCCACATGCCCAAGAACCCTACCGTTAACCCAGTATTTTGCATTCGTGTTTGTCCTTCCAAAATGGACGACCTCACACTTTTCAGGGTTAAACTCCATCTGCCACTTTTCAGCCCAGCACTGCAACCTATCCAAGTCCCTTTGCAGACGACAATAGCCCTCCTCGGTATCCACAACTCCACCAACCTTTGTATCATCTGCAAATTTACTGACCCACCCTTCGACTTCCTCATCCAAGTCGTTAATAAAAATCACAAACAGGAGAGGACCCAGAACTGATCCCTGCGGCACGCCACTGGTAACTGGGCTCCAGGCTGAGTATTTACCATCTAAGACCACTCTCTGCCTTCTATCAGTTAGCCAATTCTTAATCCAACTGGCCACATTCCCCACTATCCCATGCCTCCTGACTTTCTCCATAAGTCTACCATGGGGGACCTTATCAAATGCCTTACTAAAATCCATGTACACCACATCCACTGGTTTACCCTCATCCACTTGCTTGGTCACCTGCTCAAAGAATTCAATCAGGCTTGTGAGGCAAGACCTACCCCTCACAAAACCGTGCTGACTGTCCCGAATCAAGCAGTGTCTTTCCAGATGCTCAGAAATCCTATCCCTCAGCACCTTTTCCATCAACTTGCCTACCACCGAAGTAAGACTAACTGGCCTGTAATTCCCAGGGTTGTTCCTATTCCCTTTCTTGAACAGGGGCACAACATTTGCCACCCTCCAATCACCTGGTACCACCCCCGTCAGCAGAGAAGATGAAAAGATCATTGCCAGCGGCTCTGCAATTTCATCCCTTGCTTCCCATAACATCCTTGGATATACCCCGTCAGGCCCGGGAGACTTGTCTATCTTCAAGTTATTCAAAAACCCCAACACATCTTCCCTCCTAACGAGCACTTCCTCGAGCTTACCAGTCTGTTTCACACCGTCCTCTTCAGTAATACACCCCTTCTCATTCGTAAATACCGAAGAGAAGTACTCATTCAAAACCTCACTTATCTCTTCCGGCTCAACACACAGTCTCCCGCTATTGTCCTTGACCGGACCTACGGTCCCCCTAGTCATCCTCATATTTCTGACATACGCGTAAAAGGCCTTGGGGTTTTCTTTTATCCTACCCGCCAAGCATTTTTCATGCCCTCTCTTAGCTCTCCTAATCCCTTTCGTCAGATCCTTCCTGGCCATCTTGTATCCCTCCAGAGCTATGCCTGTGCCCTTTTTCCTCAACTTTATATACGCATCCTTCTTCTTCCTAACAAGACTCTCAACCTCTCTTGTCAACCACGGTTCCCTCACATGACCATCCCTTCCCTGTCTGACAGGGACATGCTTATCAATGGCCCCTACTATCTGCTCCTTGAAAAAGTTCCACATTTCGACTAAGCATATCAGATCTTGGGCTTCATCATTAAAGGCAAAGATACAAAAGCAGGGAAGTTATGCTGAAACGTTATAAAGCTTTGGTAAGGCCCCACCTGGAGAACTTTGTCCAGTTCTGGTCACCACACGTTACGAAGGACGTGAAGGTCCCTGACAGGGTGCAGAGGAGATTTAACAGAATGGCTCCAGTGATGGCGGGGCTTTAGTTACAAGGTTTGAGAAAGGACGTTCGAGGACTCGTCTACTGAGGTAGTATGAGCCGAGGTTAGAAACAGGAGAGGTGAGGTCACCCTGTTGGGAGTCTTTTATAGTCCTCCGAATAGTTCCAGAGATGTAGAGGAAAGGATAGCGAAGATGATTCTCCACAGGGGCGAGAGTAACAGGGTAGTTGTTATGGGGGACTTTAACTTTCCAAATATCGACTGGAAATACTATAGTTCGAGTACTTTAGATGGGTCAGTTTTTGTCCAGTGTGTGCAGGAGGGTTTTCTGACACAGTATGTAGACAGGCCAACCAGGGGCGATGCCACATTGGATTTGGTACTGGGTAATGAACCTGGCCAGGTGTTAGATTTAGATGTAGGTAAGCACTTTGGTGATAGTGATCACAATTCGGTTAGGTTTGCCTTAGAGATGGGCAGAGACAGGTATATACCGCAGGGCAAAAATTATAGCTGGGGGAAAGGAAATTATGATGCGATTAGGCAAGATTTAGGATGCGAAGGATGGGGAAGGAAACTGCAGGGGATGGGAACAATCGAAATGTGGAGCTTATTCAAGGAGCAGCTACTGCGTGTTCTTGATAAGCATGTACTTGTGAGGCAGGGAGGAAGTTGTCGAGTGAGGGAGCCGTGGTTTACTAAAGAAGTTGAAGCGCTTGTCAAGAGGAAGAAGAAGGCTTATGTTCGGATGAGACGTGAAGGCTCAGTTAGGGCACTTGAGAGTTACAAGCTAGCCAGGAAGGATCTAAGGGGAGAGCTAAGAAGAGCAAGGAGAGGACACGAGAAGTCATTGGCGGATAGGATCAGGGAAAACCCGAAGGCTTTCTTTAGGTATATCAGGAATAAAAGAATGACCAGAGTTAGATTAGGGCCAATCAAGGATAGTAGTGGGTAATTGTATGTGGAATCAGAGGAGATAGGGGAAGTGTTAAATGAACATTTTGCGTCAGTATTTACAGTAGAGAAAAAAAATGTTGTCGAGGAGAATACTGAGATTCAGGCTACTAGGCTAGATGGGATTGAGGTTCACAAGGAGGAGGTGTTATCAATTTTGGAAAGTGTGAAAATAAATAAGTCCCCTGGGCCAGATGGGATTTATCCAAGGATGCTCTGGGAAGCTAGGGAGGAGATTGCAGAGCCTTTGTCCTTGATCTTTATGTCGTCATTGTCGACAGGAATAGTGCCGGAAGACTGGAGGATAGCAAATGTTGTCCCCTTGTTCAAGAAGGGGAGTAGAGACAGCCCTGGTAATTATAGACCTGTGAGCCTTACTTCGGTTGTGGGTAAAATGTTGGAAAAGGTTATAAGAGACAGGATTTACAATCATCTTGAAAAGAATAAGTTCATTAGCGCCAGTCAGCACGGTTTTGTGACGGGTAGGTCGTGCCTCACAAACCTTATTGAGTTTTTCGAGAAGGTGATCAAACAGGTGGATGAGGGTAAAGCAGTGGATGTGGTGTATATGGATTTCAGTAAGGCGTTTGATAAGGTTCCCCACGGTAGGCTATTGCAGAAAATACGGAAGTATGGGGTTGAAGGTGATTTAGAGCTTTGGATCAGAAATTGGCTAGCTGAAAGAAGACAGAGGGTGGTGGTTGATGGCAAATGTTCATCCTGGAGTTTAGTTACGAGTGGTGTACCGCAAGGATCTGTTTTGGGGCCACTGCTGTTTGTCATTTTTATAAATGACCTGGAAGAGGGTGTAGAAGGGTGGGTTAGTAAATTTGCGGATGACACTAAGGTCGGTGGAGTTGTGGATAGTGCCGAAGGATGTTGTAGGGTACAGAGGGACATAGAGAGGCTGCAGAGCTGGGCTGAGAGATGGAAAATGGAGTTTAATGCGGAAAAGTGCGTGGTGATTCACTTTGGAATGAGTAACAGGAATGCAGAGTACTGGGCTAATGGGAAGATTCTTGGTAGTGTAGATGAACAGAGAGATCTTGGTGTCCAGGTGCATAAATCCCTGAAGGTTGCTACCCAGGTTAATAGGGCTGTTAAGAAGGCATATGGTGTGTTAGCTTTTATTAGTAGGGGGATCGAGTTTCGGAGCCACGAGGTCATGCTGCAGCTGTACAAAACTCTGGTGAGACCGCACCTGGAGTATTGCGTGCAGTTCTGGTCACCGCATTATAGGAAGGATGTGGAAGCTATGGAAAGGGTGCAGAGGAGATTTACTAGGATGTTGCCTGGTATGGAGGGAAGGTCTTACGAGGAAAGGCTGAGGGACTTGAGGTTGTTTTCGTTGGAGAGAAGGAGGAGGAGAGGTGACTTAATAGAGACATATAAGATAATCAGAGGGTGAGATAGGGTGGATAGTGAGAGTCTTTTTCCTCGGATGGTGATGGCAAACACGAGGGGACATAGCTTTAAGTTGAGAGGTGATAGATGCCGGACAGAAGTCAGAGGTAATTTCTTTACTCAGAGTAGTAGGGGCGTGGAACGCCCTGCCTGCAACAGTAGTAGACTCGCCAACTTTACGGGCATTTATGTGGTCATTGGATAGACATATGGATGAAAATGGAATAGTGTAGGTCAGATGGTTTCACAGGTCGGCGCAACATCGAGGGCCGAAGGGCCTGTACTTCGCTGTAATGTTCTAATTCTAATTCTAATGGTTAGTTTGGAGAAGATGGAGTTGGTCTCCCTGGAGTAAAGGAGACTGAGAGAGATTTGATAGAGGTGTACAAGATTATGATAGGCTTAGATACGATTGACAAGGAAAAACTGTTCCCATTAACTGATGAAACACAGATTCACGGACACAGATGGAAGGTTTTGGGTAAGAGATGCAGGGGGAATATGAGCAAGAACGTTTTTACACAGTGGATGGTAATGAGCTGGAACTCACTGCCCATGAGAGTGGCCGAGACAATCAATGATTTCAGAAGGAATCTGGATGGACACCTGAAGGAAATGAACTTGCAGGGATACGGGGATTGAGTGGGGGATTGGGACTGACTGGATCGTTCCAGAGAGAGCTGGCATGGAGGGGCCGACTGGCCACCTTCTGTGTCGTAAATATCTCTATCACTCTCTGTGACTCTATGTTGGATATGTCTCCTGCTCCTGTCTGGAAAGATCCAGAAACATAGAAGTTCAATGAAACTGTGACCTTAACGGCCACTGACAGCTCTGTCCTCACCCTGGTGTATCATTGCCAGAGTAGATAAACAGAGAGAACGACTATAGGATCATCTGAATTAGGGGCAGAAGTAGGCCATTCAGCCCGTCAAGCCTGCTCCACCATCCAATAAGATCATGGCTGATCTGTTTGCGTTTCGAATTCCACACCCCCATCTACCCCCGATAAACTTGGATTCTCTTGCCTAACAAAAATCTATCTACCTCTGCGTTAAAAATATACAATGACCCCGCCCCCCTCCACCACCTTCTGAGGCAGAGATTTCCAAAATCACACAATCATCTGAGGAAAAGAAAATTCTCCTCATCTCTGTCTGAAAAGGGCGACCACTAATTTTCAAACAGTGCCTTTTCAAACAGTTACTTTTAAAAGGGAATTGAAGAAAAGACTTTCAGGCAAAAGAGTTGTAGGAATATGGGAATGGAGAGGGGAATGGGATTAATTGGAGGGGTGAGGCCATGGAGAGATTCAACCACAATAATGAGAATATTAAAATTAAGGTGCTGCCAGACCGGGAGCTAATGCAGATCAGTGAGCACAGGGGTGATGGGTGATCGGGATTTGGTGTGAGTTAGAATACAGGCAGCATAGTTATGGATGGGCTGTGGTTTCTGGAGGTTTATAACTGTGAGGGTGTGTATTTAACAAAGGCACAGATGAGTGTTTATGCAGCAGATGGGCTGAGGCAGAGGTGGAGACGTGTGTTAGTACAGAGGTAGTAGGAGGCAGGGTTGGTGAGAAAATGGAGATGAACTCAGCTCAGATTTAAATAGAACACAGAGGTTGCAAACTGTCTGGTTCAGCCTCAGATATTTGGCAATGAGGAGATCATGGTTCATGGATAGTGGATGGAATTTCTTATGGAGACCAATGAAAACTCCACTCTTCCCAAATTTAAATAGCAAGAACATTATTTCAGTGAAACAGATTTTACAGATGTCATAGCGGGAAATACAGACTTTCCAGGGACAGCAACAGCAGCAAAGATCGGAGAGTAAATTACAGGCACTCTAATGCACTTGGCAATGGTTTATGGAGCTGATACCTGGAGACATATATTTGCCAGGAATAACAACGGCAGCAAGGAGGGCAGAGGAAATGACAAGAATGGGAATGCAGTTAAACATGGTTTATCGAATTAATAGTTAGATACAGAGACTTACTAGGGACACCAATAATAGCCAGGAAGGGGTAGTAAATGTATTGAATATTCCTCAGTGCGGAATAGATCAGACTGTTTAATGAGAACTGATCATAATCTGCAGAAAGAAAGTTAAACTCCCAGATGAAACTCCTGCCCATTGTTGTAACATTCCAATCTATTGTTCTCTGATTCTAATCTATCCTCTTCCTCTCTCCAGAGCCGCTGATCCCTATTAGTGCCGGGAGTGATGTGATACTCCCACTGACACTATGCAAAGGCACAGATGAGGGTTACTGCAGCAGATGGGCTGAGGCAGAGGTGGAGATGGGTGATATTACAGAGGTGGTAGTAGGCAGGGTTTGTGAAGGAGAGAATATGGAGATGAACACAGCTCAGGTTTAAATAGAACACAGACGTTGCAAACAGTCTGGTTCAGTCTCAGACATTGGACTTGGAGTATGTCGTTCACAGATCAGGGACAGGATTTCTTATGGAGACCAATAACACTGGTTTCGGGCTTCAGAGAACTAAAAATTACTTGAACAGTATTTCAGTGAACCAGGGTTTACAGATCGTATTTGTGGAAATGAAGACTTACCAGGGCAGTAACAGCAGGAAAGATGAGAATAAATTACAAGAACCATAATACTATTAGCAATGGTTGTGGAGCTAATAGCTGGAGACAGAGATTCACCAGGACTAACAACATCAGTAAGGAGGGTAGAGTAAATTCCAGGAACATTATTGCAGTTAAATATGGTTTATAATATTAATAGCTGCATTGACAAACTTACCAGGGACACCAACAATAGCAAGGATGGAATAGTAAATATGTTGTATAATCAACAGTGCGTAATAGATCCGGGATGTTAAAGACAGCGAATCGTCCGTAGAAAGCATGTAAAGAGGCCATGATAATCCTCTGCCCACTTTTGTAACATTCCAATCCACTGTTCTCAGATTCTGACCCATTGTTGTAACATTCCAATCTATTGTTCTCAGGTTCCAGTCTATCCTCTCCCTCTCTCTGGTGCAGCTGATGCCTGTAAGTGGTGAAGCTGACGATCGACTGGCACAATGGTATTAAACCTTGAAAGGAATCCCTTATTAATAGAAGATGGAAAACCTCCAGTGACACAATTAGGGTCCATGGAGACTGACATTAACTACAGTCACAGAACAAACAGGTTCTGTTGACCACTTTCCATCCAAACACTTTTTGTACCTCAAAGAACTAGAACATTTAGCTGGTCTGTATGGGATGTATGAGGCTACTGAGGAAAGGAAATGTGGAAATAACAGAGGCCCTGGACAGAATCTTTCAATCGTCCTTGGATATGGGAGTGATAACAGAGAACTGGAGGGTTGTAAATGTTACTCCCTGTTTAAAAAAGGAGAGATGGGGTAAAACCTGTATTAATGACCAGTCAGTCTAATGTCGGTGGTTGGAAATTTCTAATGGTCACAAGCAGGATATAAGTATTCCTTCCTCAGAAAAGGGATAAAATTTGAGAAGCAGCTCGCAAATGCGAATTCAAAATCATGTATGGCAAACGACAACAACAACTTATTTTATATAGTGTCTTTAATGTAATAAAACATCCCATGATGCTTCCTTATAAAACAAAACATGACACCGAGAGATATAAGAAATTATTAGGTCAGAGGACCAAAAGCGTGGTCAAAGATGTAGGTTTTAATAGGTGTCTTAAAAGAGGAAAGGGTGGTGGAGAGGTGGCGGGATGGAGAGGCGGAGAGGTGGAAGGAGGGTATTCTAGAACTTGGAGCTGAGGTAACTGAAGGTGTGGTCACCAATGGTGGAACAGTGAAAATCAGGGATGCACAAGAGGCCGGAATTAGAGGAGCACAGATATATACAGGACGGGGGCGAGGTCATGGAGGAAAAATAAGTTGAGAATTTAAATAAAGAGATTACTTGATCAGGAGTCAAAGTCGGTCAGTGATATGTGCACGGGACGTGGCACGATTTAGGACATGGCAGCAGAGTTCTGGAGGACATTAAGTTTACAGAGAGTAGCAGGTGGGAAATCAGAGAAAAGTGTGTTGGAGTAGTCATTTCTAGGGATAAGGAAGGCAGGAATGAATTTCAGCAGCAGATGGGCTGAGACAGGGGTGAAATCGGGCGCTGTTACTGAGGTGGAAGTAGGCGGTTGTAATGATATCCTGAAAATGAGGTTAAAGCTCATTTTGTGATCAAATGTGATACTAAGGCTGCAAACAAACTGTCTGAATCTCAGACTGATACAGGGAGAGGGATGGAATCAATAGCAAGGGAACAGAGTTGGAGTGGGGAGTGAAAACAAGGGCTTCAGTCTTCCCAATATTTAATTGGAGGAAATTTCTGCTCATCCAGTACTGGGTGTTGGATAAGCAGTCTGATAATTTAACAACAGTGGAGAGAGGTGGTGGTGAGGTAAACTTGATGGAGTTCTTTGATAAAACAATGGAGAGGTTTCATGAGGGTGATGTGATTGAAGTTATATATATGGACTTTCAAAAGGTGTTTGATCAAATCACATTCAATAGACAGGTTAGGAAAACCGAACCCTATGGATTAAAGGGACAGTGACAGTGTGGATATAACATTGGCTAAGGAACAGTAAACAGAGAGAAGTGCTGAAAGGTTGTTGTTCAGACTCGATGGGAGTATACAGGGGTGTTTTCCAGGGCTCGTTATTCGGATCACTGCTCTTTTTGCTCTTGGAAAACCCGGGGTGGGTAGGACAGAGCCCCCTCCTCCGCCCTCTTTGCACAGCTTCCCCTCTCTGCAGCCTCTGCTCCATTTGTTGGTCATGTTACAGACCCAGAGACACTGTAACTACAGTCCCTATAACTTGTCCAGAGTTGGGTCAACAAATCCTCTGTCCTCCCTGAATGTCTGCAGCAGCTCACAACACAACCTCCGGAAAACCATCCACAGCACCTCCACTAACTTTACAATGGCAGAAGTCAGTAAAAAGCCCTACACCTGTATGATGGATACCCGGTCTATTTAAATAACACTAGAGGGGGTTCCTCGTGCTGCTGAATGTATGTTCAGCTGAGAGTGACAGACACAGACGGTCAGTGGAAATGCAAAGACCAAGTTTCAAAGTCGTACATCAAAGCTGCCGGAATGGCTGATTGACACCATATTCAGACCTTCCTCACACTACAGACACACACACACGTTCCACCCACTCCAGCACCCCGGCCAGCCTGTGTGTCCTGTACAATGTACTGGATGTGACTGGCAGTGCAGCTCACACCATTTTATGGATCCAAACTTCCACAGCACCAGTAGAGCTGGAGAGATGAAATTTGTGGTCAGGGATAGAGACAGAGGGAAATAAACTCACTTCAAAAAGGGAATTAGAAAAATACTTTAAGATGAACAAGCTTCAGGAATATTGGAAATGAACAGGGGATTGGGATAATCTGAGGGGTGAGGACATGAGGGATTTGATCATATGAGTGAGAATATTAAAATTGAGGTGTTACTGGGCCAAGAGCCAATGTCGATCATTGAGCAAAGGGATGTTGGGTGAACAGAATTTAGTGTAAATTAGAAGGTGACAGCAGAGTTTTGGATGACCACAAGGTTACAGAGAATAGAATGTGGGAGAGCAGCCAGGAGTGTGTTAGAATAATTAAGTCTCGAGGTAACAGTCGGGTCCTCCAGCCAAAATGGACAGTTTGACCTTTTCTCACATTATACTCCATTTGCCAGTTCTTTGACCACTCATTTAACCTATCTATATCCCTTTATAACCTCCTTATGTCCTCTTGAGAACTTACCTTCTTACCTATCTTGGAGTCATTAGCAAATTTCGCAAGCATACCTTCGGTCCATTCATCAAAATCATTTATATCAATTGTAAAAAGTTGAGGCCTCAGCACTGATCGCGGTGGCACACCACTCGTCGCAGCTTGCCAACCAGAAAATAACCCATTTATGCCGACTCTGTTTCCTGTTAGCTAGCCAATCCTCTATCCATGCCAATTATATTACCCCCTGCACTATGAGCTTTTATTTTCCACAATGACGTTTGATGTGGTCTGTAAATCTAAGGACAGTAAATTCACCAGTTCCCCTTTATCCACAGTACATGTTACTTCTTCAAAGAACTCCAGTATATTGGTTAAACATGATTTCCCTTTCGCAAAATCATGTTGACTCTCCCTGATCACCTTGATTTTTTCGACGTGCTTTAACGTCTTTCTAACGTCTTTAATAATAGCTTCTAACATCTGATCCATAGCTGAAAGCCATTCTAACCTGCCACAGGTCCAATGTACATTATGTCTCTTCTGATGTTATGCTCTATTTGAACTGTTACTCCTCAAAGAGTCATAGAATTATAGAGATATACAGCACAGAAACAGGACCTTCAGCCCACTGTGTCTGTGCTGGCCATCAAGCACCGAACTATTCTAATCCCAATTCCCAGCACTTGGCCTGTAGCCTTGTTTGCCATGGCGATTCAAGTGCTCATCTAAATACTTCTGAAATGTTGTGAGGGTTCCTGCCCGGGCCATCTCTTAAGGCAGTGCCTTCCAGTTTCCAACCACCCTTTTTTTTTTTAGATTAGATATACAGCACTGAAACAGGCCCTTCGGCCCAACGAGTCTGTGCCGACCATCAACCACCCATTTATACTAATCCTACACTAATCCCATATTCCTACCAAACATCCCCACCTGTCCCTATATTTCCCTACCACCTACCTATACTAGTGACAATTTATAATGGCCAATTTACCTACCAACCTGCAAGTCTTTTGGCTTGTGGGAGGAAACCGGAGCACCCGGAGAAAACCCACGCAGACACAGGGAGAACTTGCAAACTCCACACAGGCAGTACCCAGAATCGAACCCGGGTCCCTGGAGCTGTGAGGCTGTAGTGCTAACCACTGCGCCACTGTGCCGCCCTCTGGGTGAAAATTATTTTCCTCAAATCCCTTCTAAACCTCCTGCCCCTTACCTTAAATCTATTCCCCCTGGTTATTGACCCTCCGCTAAGGGAAAAAAGATTCTTCATATCGACCTATCAATGCCCCTCATTATTTTGTGTAGCTCAATCATGACACCCCTCATCCTTTTCTGCTCTGAGGAAAACAACCCTAGCCTTTTCTGTCGCTCCAGCCCAGGCAACACCATGGTGAATCTATTCTGCACCCTCTCCATTGCAATCACATCCTTTCAATAGTGCGGCAACCACAACTATACACAGTCCTCCAGTTGTAGCCTAACTGGAGTTTTATGCTCCATCAAAACCTCCCTGCTCTTATATTCTATGCCTCGGCTAATAAAGGCAGGTGTCCCATACGTCTTCCTGACCGCATTGTCGACCTGTGCTGCTGCCCTCATGATCTATGGACAAGTACACCTCGGTCCCTCTGACCTTCAGTACTTCCTAGGGTGCTACCATCCATTGTATATTTCCTTGCCTTGTTCGCCCTCCCAAAATGCATCACCTCACACTTCTCAGGATTAAATTCCATTTGCCACTCCTCTGCCCATCTTACCAGCCCATCTGTATCATCCTGTAATATAAGGCTTTCCTCCTCACTATTTACAACACCACCAATTTTCGTGTCAGCTGTGAACTTACTGATCAGACCTCCTATATTCACGTCCAAATCATGAATGTACACTACAAACAGCAAGAGTCCCAGCACCGATCCCTGCAGAACACCACGGGTCACAGGCTTCCACTTGCAAAAATAACCCTTGACCATCACCCTCTGCCACCTGCCACTCAGCCAATCTTGGATCCAATTTGCCAAATTGCCCTGGATCCCATGGGCTCTTACCTTCTTAACAAATCTCCCATGCGGGACCCCATCAAAAGCCTTACTGAAGTCCATATAGACTATTGCTTTACCATCCTTTACATCCCTAGTCACCGCCTCGAAAATAATCTATCAATTTAGTTAGACACGAACTCCCCTTGACAAAGCCATGCTGACTATTCCTGATTAATCCCTGCCTCTCCACATGGAGATTAATCCGGTCCCTCCGAATTTCTTCCAATGGTTTCCCTGCAATAAATTGCTTGTGACCCTTCGACCTCCTTTCTGTTAATCTGTGACCCTCGATCAGATCTGACAGTGGTGTAGGAGTGGCAACAGAGTTCCTGCCTCCCTTTTATATGATAAAGAGATGAAGTGTGTGGTCAGGGATAGAAACAGAGGGAAAGAAACCCACCTTTATAAAGGGAATTAGCAAAAGACTTCAAGATGAACAAGTTTCAGGAATATTGGAAATGGACAGGGGATTGGGATAATCAGAAGGACGAGGACATGGAGGGATTTGATCTCATGGTTGGAATATTAAAATTGTGGTGTTACTGAACCAAGAGCCAATGTCGGTCAGTGAGCACTGGGATGTTGGGTGAACAGAATTTGGTGTAAGTTAGAAGATGGCAGCAGAGTTTTGGATGACCACAAGGTTACAGAGTGTAGAATGTGGGAAACAAGCCAGCAGTGTGTTAGAATAGTCAAATCTTGAGGTAACAAAGGCGTGGATGAGGTTTTCAGCAACCGATAAGCTCAGCTCTCTCTTTCTCTCTTTCTCTTTCTCTCCGTCTCTCTCTCTGTCGCCCTCACTTGCTCTATCCCACGCTCAGAATCTTAAATGTTTCAATCAAGCCGCCCCTTACTCTTCTAAACTCCAGCTGATCTAAGCTGAGCCTGTCCGGCCTTTCCTCATAAGACAGTCCGCCCATATTATTCTAATAACCCTTCTCTGAACTGCTTGCAACGCATTTACATGTTTCCTTAAATAAGTTGACCTGTACTGAACACAGAATTCCAGATAATGTCTCACCAATGCCCTCCCTACCTTTGTATTCAATTCCACTCACAATAAGTGATAACATTATATTAGCTTTCCTAACTACTTTCTGAACCGACATACTAACCTTATGCAATTCATGCACCAGGACACCCAGATACTCCTGCATCTCAGAGTTCTGCAATCCCTCACCATTCAGATAATATGCTTCGTTTAATTTCATTATTACTACCAATATGGACAATTTCACATTTCCCCACATTCTACTCCATTTCCCAGATCTTTGCCTTCTCACTCAATCTATCTATGTCCGTTTGCAGCCGCCTTATGTCCTCTTCAGAACTTTGTTTCATCAACAGATTGAACAACCACACCTTCGGTCCTTTCATCTAATTCATTTAAACAAACTGTAAAAAGTTGAGGCCCCAGCACTGATACCTATGGCACACCTCTCGTTACATCCTGCCAATCAGATATTTACCCATTGATGGCTGCTCTCTGTTTCCTGTTAGCTAACCAAACGTCTATCCATGGCAATGTCTTACCCCCTACACCATGAGCTTTTATTTTTCGCAATGACCTTTGATGTGGCACCTTATCAAATGCCTTCTGGAAATCTATGTACAGTACATCCACCAGTTCCCCTTTATCCACAGCACATGTTACTTCTTCAAAGAACTCCAGTTAATTGATTAAACGTAATTTCCCTTTCACAAAACCATGTTGACTCTGCCTAACCACCTTGAATTTTTCTACCTGCCCTGCCATAACATCTTTAATAATAGCTTCTAAAAAATCTAATCCACAGCCTTTCTCAAATGTCACAGATCGTTTCACTACTGTGTTTATTCTGATTTTGTGCTGTATTTGAACCGCCACTCCTCGATAAACTGCTTGTGACCCTTTGACCTCCTTTTGGGTAATCTCTGACCCTAGATCAGACCTGACAGTGGTTAGGAGAGGGAAGACAGACATCGGGATGATAGGCTTGGTTTACTTGGTTTGTGAGAAATAGTAAACTCAGTTGAGTGATGAATGAGTAGGAGATTTGGCAACAAAAAGAGTTTACACTCAATCAAACGTGTGTGTTCATCAATAAGAGCGTGGGTGGGGGGGGGGGGGCGGGGTGCGGGGCGGTTCTTTCAGAGAGTTTTGTATATGTAAAGCCAGAAATACAATCTCACTAGCATATCACAGGAAATAGTCAATTGATAACCTGGCAGAGAAGAAAAACAGGCACACCTGGGGAGACGGTCATCCTAAGGCTTTTCGCGGTGTATGATTGTAATTACGATTTCATTCTCAATGGAATATTTGCGTATGTCCAGAAATGCAAATTTAAGCTAAAAAAAAGGGCTGAGATAAGTTTGTCAATGGGGCACATCTGTGCACCTGAACAGAAAGTGCTGGAAATACTCAGTGGGTCTGGCAGCATCGGTGTAGAGAGAAACAGAGTTAATGTTTCAGATCTGTGACCCTTCATCAGAACTGGTAAACGTTAGAAATGTTGATGTACAAGCTGGAGATAGTGAGACCATGGACCTCCTGCTTTACATTCCACACCCAATCCTTCACCTCAAACCTCCCCTTCTGATTTTATACTTTCCAATTATAACCCAATGCTGCCAGCTTCCCAGTCACAGCAGCTTCAGGAGACAGAAAGAGAGCAGCAAAAGAGCAAGAAAGTCCCATCACTTGGTCTGACACTCACAGCCACCAGATCAAATACTTATAGTGCGTGTACCTTAGAGGCTGGTATCGAGTCAGAATCTGCATGTGGTGAGTCACCGAGCATGAGTGAGCTGCAGCCAGTCCAGGGGGAAAGGATAGTTCATGTGACAGATCACCGGAGGGTGAGGTTACAAACGAGTTATAATACACAGGACTCAGAAGTGAACATTGCTGGAGCTGCTGCCCATGTCGAGATGGTGCAGTCTGAATCCGAGTCCTCAAGGCCCATAGTTGTTCGAGGACGTCCTGCAAGGCCATCTGCAGTCACCCCCAGTGAAAGTCAGCAGCCTTCCACCAGCCATGCTGCAGTCACTGGGAAACACTGTGTAGGAGCAGTAGGCAGGTTGAGGGAACCCACAAGACAGGGACTAAAGGAATACACAAGGGTGAATAGTTCAGTTTTGTTTGTATAATTGCATGTGTTGTTGGATAAAGACGATCATGAAAAACATTTTGTTGGTGTTTTTATTGCAGGATGCTTACCTTGGGGACGCTGTGATGGGGCATCTCAGATGGATGTAATGGTGGAGAAGAGGGGGATCCATGGTGGGAAAGGGAAGTTGTCCTATGGGAACTGGAATCTTAGCAGCGTCTCTAGGACAGCCTTTCCGGTTTGAAATCATCCAGGAAATATCCTCCCTGCCTCCTCCTCCTCCTACTGAGGTAGCCTGCGGATTCCTGGTGCCAATGCCTATGTCCACATGATGGTGATGATGTGAAGGGTGCAGCAGAACACCATGAACTTGGACACCTGCTCCAGTGTGTACTGGAGGGCTCCCCCCGAGCGGTTCAGACATCGGAAGCATTACTTCACCTGGTGGTTCTGTGTGGGGGAGGGGAGTGTCTAGGGTTCAGAGGTCATGAGACACATTCTGGTTCTGCATGGGGGCCCGATGTGTTGGGACCGGCTGACTGCTTCAGAATGAAGGTACAGTGGCTGCTGCCAGTACAGTGGACATTTACCAAGATGATGTACTGGGCAGGCTCACACTCCAACTGTACATTGATGGAGTGAGAGTTCTATCAGTTCCTGTACCTCTCCCCGTTGCCATGGGGATCCCGCAGAGACACCGAGACCATCAGGAATCCCGCTATCACGACAAAGCCACGAGATCTCTCACCTGCTTCTCCCTGCTGATGGAGCAGACAGTACAATTCACCTCACCCGACATAGATGGCCTCCGTCACACAGCAGATACATGAATGGACAACATAGAGAGAGATACTGGATACGTCACCCGCTCTTGTCTGGAAATATCCAGATAAGAACATAATAACATAGGAACTAGGAGCTGGAGTAGGCATTCAGCCCCTCGAGCCTGCTTTGCCATTCAATATGATCATGGCTGATCTCATCTCGGCCTCAACTCCACTTTCCTGCCCGTTCTCCATAACTCTTCAACCCATTACTAATTAAAAATCTGTCTATCTCCTCCTTAAATTCACTCAATGTCCCGGCATCTACCGCACTCCAGGTAGTGAATCCCACAGACTCACGACCCTTTGAGAGAGGAAATTTCTCTTCATCTCTATTTTAAATCCTTATCCCTTATCCTAAAACAATGACCTCTCATTCTAGGTTGTCCCACAAGAGGAAACGTCTTCTCTATGTCTACTTTGTAAATCCCCTTAATCATCTTCTCTACCTCAATTAGATCGACTCTCATTCTTCTAAACTCTGGAGAGTAAAGGCATAAAGTGCTCAATCTCTCTTCATAAGACAAACCCCTCATCCCTGGAATCAATCTAGTGACCCTCCTCTGATCTGCCTCCAATGCAACTACATCCATCCTCAAGTCAGGAGACTAAAACTATACACAATACTCCAGGTGCGGTCTCATTAATGCCTTGTACCGTTGCAGCAGCACTTTCCTACTTTTATATTCTATTCCTTTAGCAAGAAATACCAAAATTCCATTTGCCTTCCTTTTCACCTGCTTTACCTCCAAACAAGCTTTCTGCGATTCATGCACGAGGACACCCAGATCCTTCTGCACCGAAGCACTCTGAAGTTTCTCTCCAGTTAGATAATAATTTGCCTTTCTATTCTTCCGACCAAAATGGATAACCTTACACTTACCCACGTTAAACTCCATCTGCCAAATTTTGGATCATTCACCGAACCTATCCATATCAATTTGTAAATTTCTTATTTAATTATTGCAATTTACTATACCACCTATTTTAGTGTCATCTGCAAATTTGGCAACAGTACTTTCTATCCCTGCATCCAAGTCATAAATATATATTGTAAATAGCTGGGGCCAAGGACCAAACCCTGTGGTACCCCACTAGTTACATATTGCCAACCAGTAAAAGACCCATTTATCCCGACTTTCTGTTTTCTGTTGGTTAGCCAATCCGCTATCAAAGTTAATAAATTGCCCCTAACCCCATGTAATCTTACCTTGTGTATTAACCTTTTGAGCAGCACCTTATCAAATGTCTTCTGGAAATCCAGATATACTACATCTGCAGGATCCCCATTTTCCACTTTTCTTGTCACAGCTTCGAAGAACTCTAGCAAATTCGTCAAATAGGATTTACCCTTCATAAAACCATGCTGACTCTGATGGATTGCGTTTTGACTTTCTAAATATCGAGTTATTACTTCCTTAATAATGGGTTCTAACAATTTCCCAACGATAGATGTTTCTTACTTTCTGCCTTCCTCCCTTTCACCCAGTTCATTTCAAAGTTCAATGAGGAGGATGTGGCAGAATTCTCCGTCACTTTTGAAAAGCTTGTAAAGCAACTGAAATGTCCGGCGGAGAGCTGGACACTGTTCTGACAAAACAAAGTAACAGGAAAATCCCATGAGGTTTATTCACTGTTGCCAGATGAAAGTTCATCAGATTATGAGATGACTAAAAATGCAATGCTGGGCGTACATGAGATAGTACCGGAAATGTACCGTCAAACATTCCAACCCTCCGAAAGCAGTCTGACTAAAATGATCTCGAGTTTGAAAGAGTTAAGCAGCTTCCGAACACAGGGACATAGGAGCAGGAGTAGGCCATTCAGCCCATCGAGGCTGCTCCACCACTCAATATGACCATGGCTGATCATCCACTTCAATGCCTTTTTCACACATTATCTCCATATCCCCTTTTTGTCAATCTATAGTTTAAACATACTCACTGACTGAGATTCCACATCCGTCTGGGATGCAGAATTCCAAAGATTCAGAAAACTCTGAGTCAAGAAATTTCTCCTCATCTCTGTCCTAAGTGGCTTCCCCCTTATTTTGAAATTGTATCCATTAGTTCTAGACTCCACAACCAGGGGAAATATCGTACACGCATTTACGCTGTTTATCTCTTTACTTATTTCGTAGGTTTCAATGAGATCCCGACACATTCTTTGAAACTCTAGAGAATACAAGCCCAGTTTCTCTCTTCATAGAACAGTCCCGCCATCCCGGGAACAAGTCTGGTGAACCTTCATTGCACTCCCTCTATGGCAATAATATCCTTCCTAAGGTAAGGGGACCGAAACTGCACACAATATTCCAGGTGTGGTCTAAGCAAGGTTCTATACACATGAAGTAAGAATTCACTACTCCTGTACTCAAATCATCTTGTGATAAAGGCTAACAGACCATGAGCATTCCGAATTGCTTGCTGCAATGCATGTTAGTTTTCAGTGACTTACTGACACACGGTTCCCTTTGTACATCTGCACCTTCTAATCTCTTACTATTTAAGAAATACTCTGCACATCTGTTCCTCCTACCAAAATGGATAACGTCATAACTGTCCATATTATATTCCATCTGCCATGTTCTTGTCCAGTCACAATGTCTGTCCAAATCCCCTTGAAGACGCTTTGCATCTTCCTCACAAGATACATTCCCACCTAGTTTTGTGTCATGTGCGAACTTGGAAATATTACATTTGGTCCCCACATCCAAATCATTGACATATATTGTTAACAGCTGGGGCCCAAGATAGGTAAATTGGCCATTATAAATTGTCACTAGTATAGGTAGGTGGTAGGGAAATATAGGGACAGGTGGGGATGTTTGGTAGGAATATGGGATTAGTGTAGGATTAGTATAAATGGGTGGTTGATGTTCGGCACAGACTCGGTGGGCCGAAGGGCCTGTTTCAGTGCTGTATCTCTAATCTAATCTAATCTAATCTACTGATCCTTGCGGGACACAACTAGTCACAGCCTGCCAAAGTGAGAATGACCCGTTTCTTCCTACTCACTGTTTTCTGCCTGTTAAGCAATCTTTAATCCATGCCAGTATATTACCTCCTATCCCATGTGCTTTAATGTTGCTAACCAACCTCCTGTGGGGTGCTTTCTCAAAAGCCTTCTGAAAATTCAACTATAACACATCCACCGACTCCCCTTTATCAATTCTGTTAGTAACATCCTCAATAAAATCTCCAACAGGTTCGTCAAACATGATTTCTCATTCATAAATCCATGTTTACGATGCCCAAACAGATTATTATCCAACTGTCCATTTATCACATCCTTTAGAATAGAGTCCCAGCATTTTCCCAACGACGGATGCACGAAAGCAGGTCTATAATTCCTTGTTTTTACTCTCCCTCCCTGCTTAAATAGTGGGGTGACATTTGCTACCTTCCAATCTGCAGGAACCGCTCCAGAATCTATAGAATTTTTGAAGATAGTCATCAATGCAGCCACCATCTCCATAGCTATCTCTTCCCACACCCTGGAATGCAGAATATCAGATCCTGGGGCCTCATCAAACTTCAGCCACATTAATTTCTCCAATACAACATTCTTACTAATATTAATTTCCTTCATGTTCTCATTCTCCATAGTCCCTTGGATCTCTAATTCTGGAAATGTCCTTGTATCTTCCTCAATGAGGATAGACACAAAGTAATCATTTAGCTTCACTGCCATTTCTCTGTTCACCATTATAAATTCCCCTGACTCTGCCTGTATTGGACCCTCATTTGTCTTCGCCAAACGTTTCATTAATAGGTAGCTATAGAAGATTTAAAGTCAGTTTTTGTGTTTACTTTTGACCAGTGGATACAAACACTCAAATTACAGCCCACAAATCTGAACCTTAGAGTGGTGATCCATCTCAAGGAGTTCAAAAACTCGCTCTCCCCACCATTAAAACGCACAAAGAGGAACGAAAGGTTCAAAGAGCCAGGCAGGTTGCAATTCTGGCTGATGAATTTTCCCTTGTACACAAAGCCTTAAGCCCAAAGGGAAACACTTCCCTAGTCACCACAAAGACCCAAGAATAAAAGGTGGGAGGGTGATAGGAGCCCGATCAGCCTTGGGCAAGGAGGAAAAGCTGGACACCCAGGGGACCATCCTCAGGCCAAATAGGACGGCACTGAGAGCAGGAGTAATGGCCGAAGACCTGTGCGTTTCCATTGGAATAAGGCAGATCACCATCGAGCTGAATGCTGCAAGTTATGGGAAAACCTGTAGCATTAATCAGGGACCACCAGATCAGTGCAGGATAATGGGACCTGATGGAAAGCACAACAGATCAGGCTGTGCCTCCAACTGCGGCAGTCAGACCCAGGAAACACACCACAGAGAGTGTGGGAAAAATAAACAAAATCCCTGAGAGGTACCAGGAATTTGTATCATAATGAAAAGTGACCACATACCCCTTGAGTGAGGCAAGTAAAACAATAGTCATACTCAAGGATACAGGGGCCACCCAATCCCTTCTGCTGGGAAAAAGAAAGTGCAGTGAATGCTAGAGCGTTAGTGAATGGTATCGGATGGCAGTATATGTCCATACCCTTATATCCGGTGCACTTGGAGTGTGACCCAGTTTCATGACCCTTTACCATGGGGATTGTACCGAGTTTACCGGGTGACGGGTCGAACTGCTCCTGGGTAATAATCTGACAGGGGAAAAGGTGGCAGCTTCCCCAGTAGTTCAAGAGAGACCAAAAGAGGTCCGGGAGACAGAGTAGTTACAGGAGAAGGTCCCGGACATTCTCCCTGATTGTGTGGTGACTCGGTCCATGGCCAAACAATCCCCTGAACTGACACTGCAGACGGATTACCCTACATTCGGGTTGTCTGACACCTTCTTCGGGAAGTTAGAGGAGACAAAGAATGTACTAAACAGTTCTTCCTTATTTGAGTTTCAACAACCCGACCCAGTGTTAAAAAATAGCACAGACTGTCCAAACCAAAACTGAAGCAGAGGGAGTTGCAGAGTGTTACTAGTTAAATAATGAGGTGCTGATGAGGAAGGGGCGACCTCCTCACAGAGCAGAGGATGAAGAGTGGACAGTGGTTCACCAGATAGTGGTGCCGCTGAGGTCCCTTAAAGAAATATTAAGAATGACCCACGACCTTCTACTGGATGGACATTTCGGTGTATGAAAAATCAAAGCCCGCAGAAGACACTATTTTGACTGGCCACAACTTCACAAAGATGTGGTGACGTTTTGTAAAACTAGTCACATGTGCTAAGTTGTGGGGAAGCCCCAACCTGCAATAAAGCCTGCACCCTAATTCACATACCAGCTTTTGGGGACCCCTTCAGCAGAGTGATGGTGGATTGTGGGGTCACCTGCTGAAAACAAAACGGGATACCAGTATCTTCTCACCATTATGGATGTGGTGACCCGATTCCCAGAGGCCTTTCACCCGAAGAACTATCCCTGCCAAGGCTGTGGTGAAGGGGCTAACCCAATTCTTTACCCGATATGGGCTGCCTGCTGAGATCCAGTCGGATCAGGACACACAGTTTATGTCCATTTTTTTTATAAGGTCATAGGTAATCTGAAGCACCGCAGCCTCACAGCTCCAGCGACCCGGGTTCGATTATGTTTACTGCTTTTGCGGAATTTGCAAGTTCTCCCTGTGATCGCGTGGGTTTTCACCAAATGATCCGGTTTCCTCCCACAGCCAAAGACTTGCAGGCTGATAGGTAAATTGGCCATTATAAATTGCCCCTAGTATAGGTTGGTGGGAGGGGAGTTGAGGGATGGTGGGTATGTGGTAGGAATATGTGATTAATGTAGGATTAGTATAAATGGGTGGTTGATGGTCGGCACAGACTCGGTGGGCCGAAGGGCCTGTTTCAGTGCTGTATCTCTAAATAAATAAAATAAGTAAATAAATAAAGTCCTCAGCCTACCATCCATAGTCACAAGGGGCTTTGGAGCGGTACTATCAGACCCTAAAGACAATGATCAGGCCATACTGCTATGAGCAACCCCATGACTGGGACAAAGGGCTGGGATTTCTCCTGTTGGTTTCCAGGGACTTATCCAATGATTCCACTGGCTTTAGTCTCTTTGAATTAGTTTATGGACATGAGGTGAGGGGTTCCCTTAAACTAATCAAGGAGAGGTCTTTGGGACACAGGGATGAGTCGTCCATGTTAGACTACATTTCTATGCTTTGGGAGCACCTAAAGACCTCCCAGGCAGCTATGGAAAGGTAAGGAGACAGAAATGCCAAGGCTAAAACATTTCAGGACAGAGACCATGTATTGTTACTATTCCCACTGCAGGGTGAACCCCTGAAATCCCGGTTCAGTGGTCCATATCGAGTGGCAAAAGGAATAGTCAGGTACATTATTTAATTGACACTCCAGACCAAAGGCAAAAAGCAAAGGCTGTGGAGGGAATAGCCAAGTACAGATCTGTCAGGCAGTCAGGAGGGAAGGATTGGAAAGGGCGGTGAGGACAGGTTAGAGGAGGGCCAGGAGGATTCCAACTGGAACCCCCTACTCTCCGAATAGCCAACCCTGAAATGTGGGATCCATCAGACCCTACGCTCTCCTCCTTAAATGCAGGTCAAAGAGGCAGCCTAAAAAGGCTGCAAACAGCATTTACAGAAACGTGCAAGGACAAGGAAAGGTCCCAAAAAGGCATGTCAATGGTGAGGGAGATGCCTCACCTAGTCGAAGTGCCGCTGCAGAGTGCAGCGAAAGCTGGACAAAGACCTGCGAGCAGTAATGTCCCAGAGGACATAGGGTAGATAAAAAAAATGATTCTTCCCATAGTAAAGGTAAAAGTGAAGGGAACGTACCCTAATGTAAACAGCACTTGGGGACCTCACCAGAAAGCTAAAAGTAAGGTCAGTGTGGATCTACCTGCTGAAGAACACAATGATCAGGTCCCAAACCCAAAGTTAATCAAACACAACAATTTCAAAGGCAAACCCAGCAAGAACAAAGGCCCAGAGGAAATCTCAGACACCTCACTGGGTCTAAAAAAACAATTTATTACACACTGTCTGTTTAGGGAGAAAGATTGTTAAGGTGCAGGAACCTGAGTAGTTAAAACTTCATTAGAGGAGAGAAAAGGTAAACAATGCAATCGTTGATGCATTGTCCAGCGTCGAACCCGACACATAACCATCCCAGACAAAACGTCAAAAAAGTTAAATCAGTACAGCTGTAACAGACAATGTCAGCTGCAATAATTCTAAGATTAATGTGTGAATTTGAGAAGTGATTATTGAGAATGCATGTATATTTCTTTCTTTTTCTTCCCACAGTTCTGAAATGAAATGTTCCCGTTATCACATTTCTTTCCATGTGCTGCGCTGGTGTTAAGATAACACAACATGCCAAATGAGGAATTTTAATTCATCGTTTGGAAACTTACACTAACCTTTTAATAGAAAAAATCCTACAGTTAACCTTGAAAAAACTGGCAGCCAAGATGGCCACCGTAATTGGCATCTGAAACACATTTTCACATTCTAAGGCCTACAACAGGAGACACATGTCTGATGAGCCTGGACCAATATCATTGGCTTGCTCTAGTGATTGAATTATCTAAGATTACATTCATTAACACCGCATGCAAGACTACCCTGACACATTGACTTTGAAAGAGCAAACTCCTCCATGTATAAATACTGGTATCCTGAGCCCTAGGGAGATAGAAGTTTCTAACCTTGAATCTCATTAGAAGGGTCCAGAGAATACACTGAGGCAGTCAGGAGACCTTCTGTCCATCTCTGTGAAAGCTGGGAGTTTCCCCTGGACAAAGACAGACAAGCCAATGATTCAAACTGTGAAGAAGCAGAAGGGCTGTGACCCCTCTCTCTCTCTCCATCTCTCTCTCCACCTAACATCACAAGTTTGAAAGCCACATGTGACTGCGGGCCCCTCAAGCCTACTTATTGCTGCAGACAGAGTAACCAGGGGAAGAAAGCCTCAAAGAAAATCCTGAGCAATGTGGACCAGCCACATACTGCACTTCGACAAGCAAAAGACTTCAAGAATATTACTTCAGCTGGAAGACCACGGAATCGCCCAACATTACAGAATGAGTTTTTTGAAATTTATTCAGGACTCAAATCCAACCACAAATTTACTTCTCACTCTGTAATCTATTTGAGTGTGTGTGATTCTCGTGTGACTGTGTGTGTAACTGTGTGTTCCGTTTTTTTATGATTTTATTCAGATCGGGTTTCTCTTGTTAAGTTTAATAAACTCACCTCTTTCATGTTTAAACTCAAGAGAACCTGTCCAATCGGTTTCTTCACCATCACACCAAAGGTAAGATGTAAAAGACTCACTGAGACGTTAAGCATATTCACTGTTTATAAAGGACAAACACTGTTGTGGTCAAATAAAGAAGAGCCACTCTGACCCCTCCTCACATGGCCATAACAATTGGCCGGGCTGGGGATGGAGAGAATATGGGGATGAACTCAGCTCAGCATTAAGTAGATACCAGAGGTTGTAAATTTCCTGATTCAGCCTGAGACAATGGCCAGCGAGGGGGATGCAGATCATGGACAGGGAATGGAGTTGTGACAGAAACGGAAGATAATGGTTTCAGTCTTCTCACGATTTAAATGGCAAGAACACTAAATCAGTGAAATATGGTTTATGAATCTAATAGTTGGATACAGAGACTTACCAGGGACACCAATAGTAGCGAGGATGGGATAGTAAATAAATTGACTCATCTTCAGAGCAAAATAGAGCCGCTGTTCTAATGTTATCCAATAATATTCCGCAGTAAGATAGTCAAACCAATTGGATAAACTCCTGTCACTTGTTGTAACATTCCAATCTATTGTTCTCAGATTCTGACCCATTACTGTAACATTCCAATCTATTGTTCAGATTCTGATCTCTCCTCTCCCGCTCTCTGCAGCCCACGGATCCCTTTTAGTGCCGGAGCTGATGGTCCCGCTAACACTTTCGGAAAGCACATTGAAAGGAGTCCTGCATTAATAGAAGAGGGAAACCCTCCAGTGACACCATTAGGGTCCATGGAGACTGACATTATTTACAGTCAATGAACAAACAGGTTCAGTTAACCCCTTTCAATTCAACACTTTTTGTACCACATTAAAGTAGAACATTCACCCAGTCTGCATGGGTTTTGTGAGGGTTACTGAAGGAAGGAATGGTGGAAATGACAGAAGCACTGGACAAAATCTTTCAGTCATCCTTGGATATGGGAGTGATGCCAGAGGTCTGGAGGATTGTCAATGTTACACCCTGTTTAAAAAGGAGAGGTTGGGTAAACCCTGTAACTATCAGTCTAATGTTGGTTGTTGGAAAATTCTAGAGGTCATAACCCAACACATAAATATATCCTGTTTGTAAAACACGGGATAATAAATGACAAGCAGCACGGAAAGGTTAATGAAATATCATTCCTGAAAATCTTCATCAAGTTCGTTGAGGACGTAACTGTGATTGTTTCATGTAATATAATCATAGAAAGTTTAAGATACAGAAAGAGGTCATTTGGCCCATTGTGTCTGCACCGGCCGAAAAATGATCCACCTATTCTAATCCCATCTTCTAGCATTTGATCCATAGCCCTGCAGATAATGACACTTGAGGTGAACATCCAGATTCCTTTTCACTGAGTGGAGGGATTCTGCTTCAACTATCCTTTCAGGCAGTAATTTCCAGACTCTCACTATAAACAGGGGATGCAATACTGAACCCTGTGGAACGCCACTGTCAACAGTCCTCAGGTCAGTAAAATATCCGTCAACAACTACACTTTAATAAAAACAAGACATGCTGGAAATACTCAGCAGGTTTGGCAGCATCTGTGGAGAGAGAAGCAGAGTTAACGTTACAGGTCAGTGACCCTTCATCATTGACCTGAAACGTTAACTCTGCTTCTCCCTCCACAGATGTTGCCAGACCTGCTGAGTATTTCCAGCATTTCGTGTTTTTACTTCAGATTTCCAGCTTCCGCAGTATTTTGCTTTTATTATAACAATTACCCTTTGTTTCTTGCCACTGAGCCCATTTTGTATTTTTGGGTGGACAAGTTGCTCCTCAACTCCCCGCTAATCCTTCTACCAAGCACTTTAAGTTACTGCCCCCTAGTCACTGATCTCTCTGCTAAGGTGAATAGACTCTTCACCTCCACTCTATCCAGACCCAACAAAATTATGTCCATTTCAATCAGATCTCCCTTCAGCCTTCTCTGTTCCAAGTAGAACAACCCCAACCTGTCTAATCTTTCTTCATAGCTGCATTTTTCCAGTCCTGGCAAACATCCTTGTAAATCTCCTCTGTACCCTCTCTAGCGCAATTCCATCCTTTGTGTAATTAGGTGACAAGAACTGCAGAGTACTCAGGTTGTGGCCCAACCAATGATTTATACAGTTCCAGCATAACCTCACTGCTCTTGTATTCTATACCTCAGCTAATAAAGGAAAGGATTCCATATGCCTTCTTAACAACCTTATCGACCTGACCTGCTACATTCAGGACATCAGTGGACATTCTCTCCAAGGTCCCTCACTTCCTCTACACTTCTCAGTATTTTCCGATTGATCGTCTATCCCTTTGCCTTGTTTGACCTCCTCAATTGCATCGTCTCATACTTAACCAGGCTGAATTCTATTTGTCACTTTTCTGCCATCAATATTTTCCTGCAGCCTAGCTATCCTCCTCGCTATCTACCGCACGGCCAATCTGTGTTCCATCTGCACACATCTTGATCATGCCCCCTACATTTACGTTCAAATCGTTAATATATACTGCAAAAAGCAGGGGACCCAGTACTGAGCCCTGTGGAACGCCACTGGAAACAGACCTCAAGTCAGAAAGTCACCCGTCAACAATTACCCTTTGTTTCCTGTCACTGAGCCAATTTTGTATCCAGCTTTCTGCATTTCCCTGGATTCCATGGGACTTTATTTGTTTTACCTAGTATGCCACATGGGACCTTGTCAAAAGCCTTGCCAAAATCCACGGAGACCATATCATCTGCACTACCCTCATCTATCATCCTTGCGACTTCTTCGAAAAATTCAATCAAGTTGGTCAAACAATATCTTCCCTTATCAAATCCATGCTGACTGTCCTTGATTGACCTGAGCCTTTCTAAGTGACAGTTTATCCTGTCTCTCAGAATACATTCCAATAATTGGCCCACTACTGAGGTTACACTGATTGGCCTGCAATTATTCGGTCTATCTCTTGCTCCATTTTTAAAGAGGTGCAATGTTAACAGTTCACCAATCCTCTGGCACGACACCTGTATCCAGTGAGGATTGGAAAATGATGGTCAGACCCTCTGCTATTTCCTCTCTCACTTCTTTTGACAGCCTGGAATACATTTCATCTGGCCCTGGTGATTTATCAACTTTCAAAGATGCTAATCCCATTAATACTTCCTCTCTCCCTATGTATATCACATCCAATAATTCACATTCCTCCTCCTTAACCACAGTATCTGCATCGTTCCCCTCTTTTGTTAAGAGAGATACAAAGTACTCATTAAGAACCTTATCAACATCTTCCGCCCCTTCTCATGTATATCCACTTATGTATATAGATTTTCAAACGGCCTGTGATCAACTGACATTTCATAGACTTGTCATGACATGGATAAATGTGACAGTGATAGTGTGGATATTTCATAGACTTGTCATGACATGGATTAATGTGACAGTGATAGTGTGGATATTTCATAGACTTGTCATGACATGGATTAATGTGACAGTGATAGTGTGGATATTTCATAGACTTGTCATGACATGGATTTATGTGACAGTGATAGTGTGGGTATGACACTGACTCAGGGACAGAAAGCAGAGATAAGTGGTGAACAGTCATTGTTCAGACTGGAGGTGGAGGGGAGTATACAGTACTGCTTCTCAGGGTTGGATTCACTCAGCGTGATATCAAGAAACGATTGAAGGCACGGGATACTGCAAAGGCTATGGGCCCTGACAATATTCCTGAAATAGTACTGAATACCTGTGCTCCAGAACTTCCGTTCCCCCATCAAACTGTTCAAGTACAGCTGCAACATTGGCATCTACCCGTCAATGTGAAAAATTGCCCAGCTATTTCCTGTACACAAAAAGCAGGACAAGTCCAACCCGGCCAATTACCGCCCCATCAGCCTATTCTCAATCATCAGTAAAGTGATGGAAGGTGTCATCGACAATGCTATCAAACAGCACTTGCTTAGCAATAACCTGCTTAGTGACGTTCAGTTTGGGTTCCGCCAGGGTCACACCGCTCCTGACCTCATTACAGCCTTGGTTCAAACATGGACAAAGGAGCTGAATTCAAGAGGTGACTGCCTTGACATCAAGGCAGCATTTGACTGAGTATGGCATCAAGGAGCCAGAGCAAAAATGGAGTCAGTGGGAATCAGCGGGAAATCTCTCTGCTGGTTGGAGTCATACCGAACGCAAAGGAAGATGGTTGTGGTTGTTGCAGGTCAATCATCTCAACTCCAGGACATCACTGCAGGAGTTCCTCAGGGTAGTTTCCGAGACCCAACCATCTTCAGCTGCTTCATCAATGACCTTCCTTCAATCACAAGACCAGAAGTGGGGATGTTGGCTGATGATTGCACAATTTTCAGCACCATTCGTGACTCCTCAAATACTGAAGCAGTCTGTGTAGAAATGCAACAAGACCTGGACAATATCAAGGCTTGGGCTGCTAATTGGCAAGTATCATTCGCACTGCACTAGTGCCAGGCAATGACCATCTTCCACAAGAGAGAATCTAATCATCTCCCTTGACATTCAATGACATTACCAAAGCTGAATCCACCACTATCAACATCCTAGGGGCTACCATTGACCAGAAACTGAACAGGAGTAGCCATATAAATACCATGGCTCAAAGAGCAGGCCATAGGCGAGGAATGCTGAGGCGATTAACTCACCTCCTGACTCCCCAAAGCCAGTCCACCATCTAGAAGGCACAAGTCAGGAGTGTGATGGAATACTCTCCACCTGCCTGGATGGGTGCAGCTCCAACAACACTCAAGAAGCTCGGCACCATCCAGTACAAAGCAGCCCGCTTGATTGGCACCCCATCCACGACATTCACTCCCTCCACCACCGAAGCACAGTGGCAGCAGTGTGTACTATCTACAAGATGCACTGAAGCAACACACCAAGGCTCCTTAGACAGCACCTTCCAAACACACAACCTCTACCATATAGAAGGGCAAGGGCAGCAGATGTATGGAAACACCACCACCTGCAAGTTCCCCTCCAAGCCACACACCATGCTGATTTGACACTATCTTGCCGTTCTTTCACTGTCGCTGGGTTAAAATACTGCAACTTCCTTCCTAACAGCACTGTGGGTGTACCTACCCCACATGGACTGCAGTGGTTCAAGAAGGCAGCTCACCACCACCTTCGCATGGTCAATTAGAGATGGGCAATAAATGCTGGCCTGGCCAGCGATGTCCAGAACCCATGAATGAATTTTTTAAAATGATGCCAGCGAAGTAAAGGGCTGTAAATGTTACACCCTGTTTAAAGAAGGAGAGGTTTGATAAGCCTTGTAACTATCAGTCTGATGTTGATTCATGGAAAATTCTGGAGGCCATAACCCAGCACAAAAATATTTCTTACTTGTAAAATCATGTCTTAATAAATGACAAGCAGCAGGGATAGCTTCATGGAAAATCATCTCTGATAACCTTGATAGTTTGTTGACAGAATTGGGAGTGTTAACGAGGATAGCGTGTTTCGTGTTGCAGAATCATAGAATCGTAGACAATTTAAGGCACAGAAAGAGGCAACTTGGCCCATCGTGTCTGTGCCAGCCGAAATGTTATCCAACTATTCTAATCCCACATTCCAGCACTTGATCCGCAGCCCTGCAGATTATGACACTTGAGGTGCACATCCAGACTCCTTTTGAATGAGTCGAGGGTTTCTGCCTCAACCATCCTTTCATGAAGTGAGTTACAGACCCTCACTAAAAGCATGGCACCCAGTACCGAGCCCTCTGGAACACGACTGGTAACAGTCCTCCAGTCAATACCCGTCAACAATTACCCTTTGCTTCCTGTCACCGACGCATTTTTTTATTTCTGGGTGAGCATGTTTTTCCTCAACTCCCTTCTGAAAGTTCTACCAATCACTTTAAATCTATGTCCCCTAGTCACTGACATTTCCGCTAACGTGAATAGACCCTTCACCTCCACTCAATCCAGGCCCCACAAACTGTTGTTCATTTCAATCAGATCTCCCCTCAAGCCTTCTCTGTTCCATGAAGAACAACCCCAGCCTATCCAATCTTTCCTCATAGCTGCATTTTTCCAGTCCTGGCAACATCCTCGTAAATCTCCTGTGTACCATTTCTAGTGCAATTACATCCTTTCTGTTACCAGAACTGCACACAGTATTCAAGTTGTGGCCTAACCAATGATTAAGACAGTTCCAGCATAACCTCCCAGCTCTTTCATTCTATACCTCAGCTAAAAAGGGAAATTATTCCATATGCCTTCTTAACTGCCTTATTGAACTGTCCTGCTATCTTCAGGGATCTGTGGGCATTCACTCCAAAGTCCCTCACTTCCTCTACACTTCTCAGTATTGTCCTAGTAATCGTGTATTCCTTTGCTTGTTTGAGCTCCCCAATAGCATCACCTCACACTTATCCAGGTCGATTCCCATTTTTCTGCCCATCTGACCAGACCATCAATATCTTCCTGCAGCCTGCAGCTATCCTTCTCGCTATCCACCACATGGCCAATCTTTGTGTCGTCTGCAAAAGTCTTGATCAAACCCCCTAAATTTATGTCTAAATCTTTAATATAGACCAGAGAAAGCAGGGGACCCATTACTGAGTCCTGTGGAATGACAATGGAGACAGTCCTCCAGTCGCAAAAATACTTGTCAATAATTACCCTGTGTTTCCTGCCACTGAGCCAATTTTGTATCCGCCTTGCTGCATTTCTCTGGATGCCATGGGATTTTATTTTTTGAACCAGTCTCTCATGTGGGACCTTGTCAGAAACCTTACTAAAATCCATGTAGACCACATCAACTGCACTACCCTCATCTATATTCCTTGTAACAGCTTCAAAAAAGTCGATCAATTTGGTCAAACAAGAGAGTCAATTAACAAATCCATGCTGACTGTCCTTGATAAACCTGTGCCTTTCTAAGTGACAGTTTATCCCGTCTCTCAGAATAGATTCCAATAATTTGCCCACTACTGAGGTTAGACTGAGTGGCCTGACATTATTCAGATTATCCTTCACTCCATTTTTAAACAGAGGTCCAACGTTAGCAATTCTCCAATCCTCCGGCACCACAACTGTATCTAGTGAGATTGGGAAATGATGGTAGGCAGACCCTCTGCTATTTGCTCTCTTGCTTCTTTGAACAGCCTGGGGTACATTTCATCCGGCTCTGGTGATTTATCAACTTTCAAGGATGCTAATCCCATTAATACTTCCTCTCTCCCTATGTTTATCATATCCAATAATTCACACTCTTCCTCCTTAACGACAATATCTAAATCCCTCCTCTTTTCTGAAGACATACGCAAAGTGCTCAATCAGAACCATACCAATATCTTCTACCCTTATACAAAGGTTACCTTTCTGATCTATTATGGGTCCTACTCTCCCCTTAGTTATCCTCTTACTCTTAATGTATTAAGAAAACATCTTTGAGTTCACCTTGAACTTGCCAATATTCTTTCATGCCCTCACTTTCCTTTCCTAACTTCCTTTTTGATTTGACCCCTCCACTTTCTATACTCCTCTCGGCTTTCTGCAGTATTAAGTTCTCAGTGTCGGACAGAAGCTTTCCTTTTCTGCGTTATCCTACCCTGTCGGCTCCTTGACAGCCATTGGACTCGAGATTTGGCCCCCTCACCCTTTTTCTTTGCGGGAACATGTTTATCCTGAACCTCTGTAATCTCCCCTTTGAATGCCTCCCACTGCTCTGAGACTGAACTACCTTCAAACAGCTGTTCCCAGTCCACTTTCGCTCCTCAGTTTAGTAATATTCGCCTTTCCCCATTGAGAACTCTAACTCCTGATATATCTCTTGTCCTGTTCCATAATTAAGTTAAAACTAACTGAATTATGATCACTCCCACCAAAATGCTCTTCCCTGCCACTCCTTCCACATGCCCATCTTCATTTCCTAAAACAATGTCTAAAACTGCACCCTCTGTTGTTGGACTTGCTACATCCTGGCCAAAAACGTTCTCCTGAATGCACCTCAAGATTTCTGTTCCCTTAATTATTTTCATACTAAAATTATCCCAGTTAATATTGGGGTAATTAAAATCCCCTACTATTACTGCCCTATTGTTCTTGCACTTCTCAGAGACTTGCCTACATATCTGCTCTTCTATCTCCCTCGGACTGTTTGGCTGACGGGATCACACTCCCAGCAGTGAGATTGCCCCTTTTTGGTTCCTTAGCTCAATCCATATCGCCTCAGTTGATGAACCTTCCAACATATCATCCCTCCTCACAGCTGTAATAGATTTCTTGACCGAAATTGCCACTTCCCCTCCTTTCTTATCCCCCTCCCTATCGTGTCTGAAAACCCTGTAACCAGGAACGTTGAGCTGCCATTCCTGTCCCTCCTTCAGCTATGTTTCTGTGATAGCTATGATATCATACTGCCACCTGTCCACCTTGCCCTCAGCTCATCTACTTTATTTGCTATACTCCTTGCATTGAAATAGATACCCTTGAGCACAGCCAAACACTTAAAAAAAATTCTAACCCTCTTTTCCTCTGTTTTCTAGACTCATCCATTAATTTTCTGCCTTCTATTTTCATTTCAGGTTTTGTCCCAACTGAGTCTACCCTCAGGTCCCCACCTCCCTGCAAAACTAGTTTATACCCTCCCCGACAGCACTAGCAAAACATTCTGCAAGTAACTCAGTCCCGGCTCCAATCAGGTGCAACCAGTCAGGCCTGTGCAGGTCCCATCTCCTCCAGAGCCGGTCCCAATATCCAGGAATCTGAAGCCCTCCCTCCTGCACCGTCTTCCCAGCCACGCATTCATCTGTTTTAGTTTTCTATTTCTATACTCAGCTGTGCATGGCACTGGGACTAATCGAGAAGTTACTACTTTGAGGTCCTGCTGGCTAATTTCTTCCCTAGCTCCATAAATTCTGACTGCAGGACGACATTCCTCTTTCTACCTCTGCTGCTGGTTCCAATGTGGACCATGACTGCTGGTTGTTCCCCTTCTCCTTCAGGATGCTCTGCAGTCGCTCAGTGACATCCTTGACCCTGGCACCAGGGAAGCAGCACACCATCCTCGATTCGCGTCTGTGGCCACATAAACGCCTGCCTGTTCCCCTGACTACTGATCACTTTGGCTCTTCCAGTCATCCCTCTACCCCGCTCTGCAGCTCAGCTACCCGTGTTGACACTTTCTTCAGTATTCTGAACTGAATACCTGTTGGAGAGTGAGATGCACTCAAGGCTTTGCAGCACTACCTGCCTGATTCTTTTTGACTGTCTGGGGATCACCAATTCCTTCTCTCCCTGCATAATCTTCAGCTGTTGGGTGACCACATCTATAAACATGCTAAAGCTGAATAATTTGGTGTATTAGAAGGAAGAATGTGCAGGATTATGGGAAGAAGGCAGGGAATGGGATTAGGTGAATTGCTCATTCGGAAAGGCGACGCAGACACGTCGGACTGAATAGTTCCTTTTGTGCTGTAATAACACTGTGATGGGGCGTCTCAGATGGGTGTAATGGTGGAGAATGGGGGATTCATTGTGGGAAAGGGAAGTTGTCCTATAGGAAACTGAATCTTAGCAGGGACTCTCCGACAGCCTGTCCTGGTGGAAGGCATCCAGAAAATATCCTCCCTGCCTCCTCCTCATTCTCCTGAGGTGGCCTCCGGATTCCTGCTGCCAATGCCTGTGTCCTCGTGATGGTGATGATAAGAAGGGTGCAGCAGAACACCATGAACTTGGGCACCTGCTCCAGTGTGTACTGGAGGACTCCCCCCGAATGGTTCAGACATCGGAAGTAAAGCTTCATCACACCGATGGTCAGTTCCACCATGTTCCTGGTGACTCCATTGCATACATTTTGCACATGTTAATTGTGTGCGTTTGTTTGGTGGTGGGAGATGATTTGGGGTTGTAGAAACATGAGTTGGGTCGAGAGGGGGTTTTCCTTTGTCTCCGAGGAGCCGCATTCTTGTTCTGCATGGAGACCCACAGTGTTGGGACCGGTTGACTGCTTCAGAATGAAGGTATGGTGGCTGCTGCCACGATAGTGGACATTCACCAACATGATTTACTGGGCATGCTCACACACCAACTGTCCATTAATGGAGTGAGAGTTCTTTCAGTTCCTGTACCTCTCCCCGTTGACATGGAGACCCCGCAGAGCCACCTACACCATCAGGAATCCCGCTATCCTGACAAAGCCACGGGATCTTTCATCCTGCTTCTCACTGCTGAGGGAGAAAATGATGACATAGATGGTCATCCTCACCTCCCAGAATTATCAATGTACAACACACAGGCCTAGTAACTACTGGTCAGTTAGTGTAACATCAGTGGTGAGTAAGGTTTTAGAAACAATGATCAGGGAAAAAGGACAACACACACTTGGAGAGGTTTGAGTTAATTAGGGAGTGTCAGCACGGATTTCTAAAAGGCAGATTATGCTTGATGGGCTAATTGAATTTATTTCGATGATCAGAGAAGGTTGATGAAGGGGATGTGGTGGATGGTGCCTACCTGGATTTTATGAAAGTATTTGATTAAGAACCACACACAAGTTTGGTTAACAAAATTGAAGCTCATGGAATAGCATCTAATTGGATCAAAAACTGTCCAAAGGACAGCAAAAAGAGAAATGTGTTAAATGGTTATTTTTCAGACTGGAGGATGGTCGACATTGATGTTACACAATGGTCAGTGCTAGGACCACAGTTGTTTTTTTTTTGCCGTATAAAAATGACACGGATCTTGGAATACGGAGTAGAATTTATATTTTTTCTGATGATTGCAACCTTGGAGGAGTGGAGAACAGTGAGGGTGATACAAACCACCTACAACATGATATAGATAGGCTAGCAGAATGGACATAGAAGTGGCAGGTAGAATTTAATAAAGAGTAGTGTGAGGTAATGTATTTTGTCAGAAAGAATAGGAAGACAACATAGACTTAATGACACAGTTCAAAAGATTGTTCAGGAACAGAAGGACCTGGGGCTCCATATGCATTGATCTTTGAAGGTGGCAGGACATATTAGCAGAGTGTTTCGCAAAACATATCAGATCTTGGGCTTCACCATTAGAGGCAAATATACAAAAACAGGGCGGCTTAGCTGAAACTTTACAAAGCTTTGGTGAGACCCCAACAAGAGAACTGTGCCCTGTTCTGTTCACCAGACTGTAGGAAGGATGTGAAAGTCCTTGACAGGGTGCGGAGGAGATTTACCAGAATGATTCCAGGGATGGGAGTTTAGGTACAAAGTGAGTTTGGAGAAGATGGAGTTGTTCTCCTGGTGTAAAGGAGATTGAGAGAGATTTGATAGAGGTGTACATGATTATGATAGACTTAGATAACATAGACAAGGAAAAACTGTTCCCATTAACTGATGCAACGCGGACTAGGGGGCACAGATGGAAGGTTTTGGTTAACATATGCAGGGGAATATGAGGAGGAACTTTTTTACTCAGTGGATGGTAATGAGCTGAAACTCACTGCCCATGAGGATGCTGGAAGCCGAGACAATCAAAGATTTCAAAAGGAAACTGGATGGAAACCTGAAGGAAATGAACTTGCAGGGATACGGGGATTGAGCGGGGGAGTGGGGCTGACTGGATTGTTGCACAGAAAGCCGGCAGTGAGGGGCTGAATGGCCTCTTTCTGTGTTGTAAATGACTCCATCAATTTCTACCACTCTATGTTGGATATGTCAACTGCTCCTGCCTGTAAATATCCAGATACATAGAAGTTCAATGAAACTGTGAGCTTAACAACCACTGACAGCTCCGTCCTCACCCTGGTGAGAGGCTCCAGGTTGTGTTACAGGAGGCGACACAGCTCTGTGACCACCTCCTTATTGAATCAGAGTCACCTCACACATTGCTCCTGGGTTAGGTGTAGGTAGGAGAAGTGCTCTTGGAGCACCCGGGATGGGCAGGGAAGAGCCCTCTCCTCCTCTCTCTTTACAGAGCTTCCCCTCTCCGCAGCATCTGCTCCATTTGTTGGTCATGTTACAGACCCAGAGACACTGTAACTACAGTCCCCATACGTCGTCCAGAGTTGGGTCACCAAATCCTCTCTACACAAAGAACTAAGAACAAAGAAAATTACAGCACAGGAACAGGCCCTTCGGCCCTCCAAGCCTGTGCAGATCCAGATCCTCTATCTAAACATGTCGTCTATTTTCCAAGGCTCTGTATCTCTTTACTTCCTGCCCATTCATGTATCTGTCCAGATACATATTAAAAGACGCTATCGTTCCCGCGTCTACCACCTCCGCTGACAACGCGTTCCAGGCACCCACCATCCTCTGCGTAAAGAACGTTCCACGCATATCCCCCCTGAACTTTTCCCCTCTCACTTTGAACTCGTGACCCCTCGTAAAACTTTTCCCCTCTCACTTTGAACTCGTGACCCCTAGTAAAACTTTTCCCCTCTCACTTTGAACTCGTGACCCCTAGTAATTGAATCCCCCACTCTGGGAAAAAGCTTCTTCCTATCCAACCTGTCTATCCCTCTCATGATTTTGTACACCTCAATCAGGTCCCCCCTCAACCACTGTCTTTCTAATGAAAATAATCCTAATCTACTCAACCTCTCTTCATAGCTAGCGCCCTCCATACCAGGCAACATCCTGGTGAACCTCCTCTGCACCCTCTCCAAAGCATCTACATACTTTTGGTAATGTGGCGACCAGAACTGCATGCAGTATTCCAAATGTGGCCGAACCAAAGTCCTATACAACTGTAACATGACCTGCCAACTCTTGTACTCAATACCCCGTCCGATGAAGGAAAGCATGCCGTATGCCTTCTTGACCACTCTATTGACCTGCGTTGCCTTCTTCAGGGAACAATGGACCTGAACACCCAAATCTCTCTGTACATCAATTTTCCCCAGGACTTTTCCATTTACTGTATAGTTCGCAAATGTCCCTGAATGTCTGCAGCAGCTCACAACACAACCTCCAGAAAAAACATCCACAACACCTCCACTAACTTTACAATAGCAGAAGTAAGTCAAAAGCCTGTAAACTAGATGCCTGGTCCTTTTAAATAACACCGGAGGGGTTTCCGTTTGCTACTGAATGTATGTTCAGCGGTCAGTGGACATGCACAGAAAAAGTTTAAAGAAGTACATCAAAGCTGCTGGTATGGTACATTGACATCACTTTCAAATCCACCCTCAAAGGAACAACACATACAAGGTACAATTGAGCTAGAGCCCTGCGCAGCTTGGGACACTGTGCAGGGCATAGTGGAGGTGGCCGGCTGTGAAGACCACGCTGACAGCATATAGATGATGTGACTGGGCTGGAGCCCCACCTAGCATGGGATATTGTGCAGACCGCACCGGAAGTGGCCGGCTGTACGATTCACATCTCTTTTTGGATCCCAATTCTGTACCGTCAGCAGCAGTCTTTTTTTTTTTTAGATTAGAGATACAGCACTGAAACAGGCCCTTCGGCCCACCGAGTCTGTGCCGACCATCAACCACCCATTTTATACTAATCCTACACTAATCCCATATTCCCAACAAACATCCCCACCTGTCCCTATATTTCCCTACCACCTACCTATACTAGTGACAATTTATAATGGCCAATTTACCTATCAACCTGCAAGTCTTTTGGCTTGTGGGAGGAAACCGGAGCACCCGGAGAAAACCCACGCATTGCTGCAGAGTCTAAAATCGTGGCTCGGAACAGATACAGAGGGAAAGAAATTCACTTTACAAGGAGAACTGAAAAAAGATTGAAGTCGAAAGATTTGCAGGAATGTATGAATTGGAGAGGGGAAAGTGAATAAATGGAAGGGTGAGCCATGGAGAGATTCAAACACAAGAATGAGAATGTTAAAATTAAGGTGCTGCCAGACCGGGAGCCAATGGAGATCAGTGAGCACAGGGGTGATGGGTGATCGGGATTTGGTGTGAGTTCGAATACAGGCAGCAGAGTTCTGGATGGGTTGTGGTTTATGGAGGTTTAGAACTGTGAGGGTGAACAAGGTGGAATTGGAAAAGTCAACTGTGTATTTATCAGTGATGCGGATGAGGGTTTTTGCAGTAGATGGGCTGAGGCAGAGGTGGAGTTGGGTGATATCATAGAGGTGATATTAGGCATGGTTAGTGATGGAAAGAATATGGAGATGAACTCAGCTCAGGTTCAAATATAACAAAGAAGTTGTAGACTGTCTGGTTGAGCCTCAGATATTGGGCAGGGTGGAATATGTGCCTCCCAGATAGGTGATGGAGTTTGTGATGGAGACCAATGACACTGGCTTCAGTCTTCCCAAAATGTACATAACAGAACAGTTTTTCAGTGAAACAGGGTTTACTGATCTCCTGGCCTGAAATAGAGACAGCAACAGCAGCAAAGATGAGAGAGTAAATGACAAGAACTGTAATACAGTTGACAATGGTTTATAGAGCAAATAGCTGAAGATATTCACCAGGCATAACAACGGCAGCAAGAAGGGCATAGTAAATTACAGGAGCAGTAATGCAGTTAAACATGCTTTAAAGGATTTATAGCTAGATAGAGAGACTTACCAGGGACACCAATAATAGCCAGGATGGGATAGTAAACATATTGAATAATCTTCAGTGCGAGATAGATACGAGAGTTTAATGAGTACCAATTATAATATGTAGAAAGGGAGTAAAGATCCGAGGATAGACTCCTGTCCATTGTTGTAACATTCCAATCTATTGTTCTCAGATTCTGACCCATTGTTGTAACATTCCAATCTATTGTTCTCAGATTCTGACCCATTGCTGTAATATTCCAGTCTTTTGTTCTCAGATTCTGACCTATCCTCTCTCTATCTCTCTGGAGCAGCTGATCTCTGTAAGTGCCGGGGCTGATGTTCCCACTGACATATGGAATAACACATTGAAAGAAGCCCCTTATTAATAGAAGATGGAAAACGTCCAGTGACACAATTAGGGTCCATGGAGACTGACATTAATTAAAGTCACGGAACAAACATATTCAGTTAACCCTTTTCAATCCAACACTTTTTGTACCACAATAAGTTGAACATTTACCCACTCTGGATGGGATGTATGATGGTTGCTGAGGGAAGCAATGCTGGAAATAGCAGAGGCACTGGCCAGAATCTTCCAATCCCCCTTGGATATGGGCGGGATGACAGATTTCCACAGGCTCACCACCCTCTGGGTGGAGAAACGTCTCTTCATCTCAGTCCTGAAAATTTTACCCCATATACTTAGATTATGACACCTGGTTCGGGAGTCTCCACCATCGGGAACATCCTTCCTGCATATACCCTGTCAAGCCATGTTAGAATTTTATAGGTTTCGATGAGATCCCTCCTCACTCTTCTGAATTCCAGTGAATATAGTCCTAACCGACTCAATCTCTCCTCATACGACAGTCCTACCACCCCAGGAATCAGTCTGGTAAAACTCTACTGCACTCCCTCGATAGCAAGGACATCCTTCCTCAGATAAGGAGATCAAAACTGCACACAATATTCCAAGTGCAGCCTCACCAAGGCCCTGTATAATTGCAGCACAACATCCCTGCTCCTGTACTCGAATCCTGTCTCTTTAAAGGCCAACATAACATTCGCCTTTTTCTACCGCCTGTTGCACCTGCATGTTTACCTTCAGTGACTGGTGTACGAGAACACCCAGGTCTCGTTGCATATTCCCCTCTCTCAGTTTATAGCCGTTCAGATAATAATATGCCTTCCTGTTTTTGCTAGTAAAGTGGATAACTTCACATTTATCCACATTATACTGCATCTGCCATGCATTTGCCCACTCACTCAAATTGTCCAAATCACCCGGAAGCCTCTTTGCATTCTACTCACCACTCACCCTCACACCTAATTTTGTATCAGCTGCAAATCTGGAGATATTACATTTAGTTTCCTCATCTAAATCATTAATATATATTGTGAATAGCTAGGGTCCCAGCTCCGATCCCTGCGGTACCCCACTAGTCACTGCCTGCCATTCAGAAAAAGATCCGTATGTTCCAATGCTTTGTTTCCTGTCTCCCAAATAATTTTCTATATATCGCAATACACTACCCCCAATCCCATGTGCTTTAATTTTACACGCTAAACCCTTACGTGGAACTTTATCAAAAGCCTTCCGAAAGTGCAAATAAATCACATCCACTGGCTCCCCCTCATCAACTCGACTAGTGACATCCTCGAAGAATGCTAGTGGATTTATCAAGCATGATTTCCCTTTCATAAATCCATGCTGACTCTGTCCGACTCTACCACTGTTCTCCAAGTGCTCTGCTGCAAAATCTTTGATAATGGACTCCAGGATTTTCCCCACGACCGATATCAGGCTGACTGGTCTACAATTTCCAACTTTCTCTCTACCTTCCTTTTTTAACAGTGGGATAACATTAGCTACCTTCCAATCTGTAGGAACTGTTCCAGAGTCCATAGAATCTTGGAAGATGACCACCAATGCATCCACTATTTCTCGGGCCACTTCCTAAGTACTCTGGGATGTAGATTACTCGGCCCTGGGGATTTATCTGCCTTCAATACCATCAACTTCTCCAACACCATTTCTCTACTAATACTGATTTCTTTCAGTTCCTCTCTCTCACTAAACCCTGTATTCACCAACATTTCTGGTATGATATTGGCGTCCTCCTTTGTGAAGACAGAACTAAAGTATGCATTTAGGTGGTCAGCCATTTCTTTGTTTCCCAGAATAAATCCCCCTGTTTCTGACTGTAACGGACCTGCATTTGTCTTCGCCAATCTTTTCCGCTTCACATACCTATAGATTCGTTTACAGTCAGCTATTATGTTCCCCGCAAGCTTAATCTTGTACTCCATTTTCCCCTTCTCAATGAATCCCTTGGTGCTCCTTTGCTGAATTTTAAACTGCTCCCAATCCTCAGGTCTGTTGTTGTTTTCCTGGCAAATTTATATGCCTCTTCCTTGGATCTAACGCTATCTCTAATTTGCCTTGCAAGCCATGATTTGGCTACCTTTTCTATTTTACTTTTGCGCCAGACAGGTATAAACAATTGTTGCAGTTCATCCATGCGCTCTTTGAATGTTTGCCATTGCCTTTCCAGCGTTATCTCTTTAAGTAACGTTTCCCAATGTATCATCAACGACTCATGCCTCATACCTTCGTAGCTTACTTTATTAAGATTCACGACCCTAGTCTCAGAATCAACTAGGACACTCTTCATCATGATGAAGAATTCTATCATATTATGCTCGCTCATCCCAGAGGGATCTCGCACAACTAGATTGTCAATTATTCCTCTCTCATTACACAATAACCAGTCTAGGACAGCCTGTTCTCCAGTTGGTTCCTCAAAGAATTGGTCCTGAAAACCATCCCGTATATTCTCCAGGAATTCCTCCACAATGTATTGTGACCAATTTGATTTGCCCAATCTATATGCAGATTCAAGAAACCCATAATTACAGATGTTCCTTTATCGCATGCGTCTCTAATTTCCTGTCCAAAGCCATTCCCAAATTCAGCACTACAGTCTGGGGGTCTATATACAACCCCCACTAACGTTTTCTGCCCCTGAGTGTTTCTCAGCTCCACCCATACATATTCGGCATCGTCAGAGCTAATATTCTGCCTCACTGTTGCGTTCATTTACTCTTTAACCAGCAATGCAACTCCACCGGGGTTGGAGATAGGCCGTTTTAGTGATGGTGTGAATATTTGGTAGGAAGCTGATCTCAAGGCATCTCAGGGTTAACTATGTAACTAAGTCTGTGAGCAGTTTGGCTTAGTCTCAAACATTTACAAAGGAGAGGGATGGAGTGTATAACTAGGAAATGTTTGGAGCAGAGACAGAAAACAATGACTTCAATCTTCTCAATATTTAATTAACATTGCAGATGTGTGAGGTAATACATTTTGAAAGGATGAATGAAGAGAGACAATACAAGTTAAATGGTACAACTATAAAGGTGGTGAAATAACAGAGACACCTGGGATTTGTACACAAATCTTTGAAGGTGGCAGGAAAGGTTAACTTGACAGTTAATAAATGTATGGGATCCTAGGGTTTATAAATAGAGGCAAAAAGAACAAAAGCAAGGACATTATGTGAAACATATATAAAATACTAGTTCAGCTGCACCTGGAGTCTTGTGTCGAATACTGGGAACCACACTTTAGGGAGGACATGAAGCCTTCGGAGAGGGTACAGAACTGTTTTACCAGTATTTGTCCAGGCATGAGGAATTACAGTTATGTATTAGGGGTTGTTCTGCATAGAGCAAAGAACTTTCAGAGGAGATTTGATTGAGGTGTTTAACATTAGGGAGGATTTAGATAAATTAAATAAAGAGAAACTATTTCCAATGTCCAAGAGACACAGATTTAAGGCGATTGGTAAAAGAAGCAGACATGAGGATATTTGTTTCTGAGTGGTTTGGATTTGGAATGCACTGTCTGATAGACTGATGGATACAGATTCAATAGTATATCCCAAAAGGGAATTGGATAAATATCTGAAGGAGAAAAAATGCAAGGATATAGTGAAAGATCCAGGTAGTGGGACTAACTGGATTGCTCTTTGAAAGGGCCAGCACAGACTTGATGGGCCGAATGGCCTCATTCAGTTTGTGCTATTCTATGATTCTATGATGGTTCCCACCTGGACTTTCACAATATTCCAATCCTTTCACAAGGCGTTTGAGAAAGTACCACATAACAGCCGTGTTACCGAATTAGAAACACATGGGATAAAAGGACCAATGTCAGCTGTGGCTCAGTTTGTAGCTCTCTCCCCTTTCAGTGGCAAGCTTCCAGGATCAAGTGTCACTGCAGGACTTGATTACAAGAATCAATGCTGACATTGCAGTGCAGTACTGAGGGTGTGCTGCACTGTCAGAGGTGCAGTCTATCGAATGAAACTTTAAACCAGGTTGCAGTCTGCCCTCTCAGGTGGATGTTAAAGATCCCATCGCACTATGCAGAAGCAGAGCAGGGGAATTATTCCCGGTGTCCTGGTCAATATTTTTTCCTTCAATCAACATCACAAAAACCCATCTGATCATTCTCACATTGCTGCTTGGGGGATCTTGCTGTGCAGAAATTGTCTGCCTGTTTCTTACATTACAAGAGTGACTTCACTTTAAGAAGTATACATTGGTTGTAAATCGCTTTGGGACATGCAGTGGTCATGAAAGGCGTTTCATAAATGGAAGTCTGTTTTTTATTTTCAATGTCAGCATGCAGGAAATTAGCGCAGTGACAGAAAGGAGAGAGTTTTGGAGAATGTTATTCTTCATCCTGGAGGGAAGTACACAGTGGGGTTCCCCAGGGTCACTGTTGGGATCACAGTTTTTTTTTTAAGAGATACAGCACTGAAACAGGCCCTTCGGCCCACCGAGTCTGTGCCGACCATCAACCACCCATTTATACTAATCCTATACTAATTCCATATTCCTACCACATCCCCACCTGTCCCCATATTTCCCTGCCACATACCTATACTAGGGGCAATTTATAACATCCAATTAACCTATCAACCTGCAAGTCTTTGGCATGTGGGAGGAAACCGGAGCACCCGGAGGAAACCCACGCAGACACAGGGAGAACTTGCAAACTCCACACAGGCAGTACCCAGAATTGAAACCGGGTCGCTGGAGCTGTGAGGCTGCGGTGCTAACCACTGCGCCACTGTGCCGCCCCAGTTGCTGTATGTTAATACAATGGGCTTGTGTACAGAGGGGATAATGTCAAAGTTGGCAGGAAACTCAGAAATGTTAATAAGCGGTGAGAAGGATAGTAACAGACTTCAGGACGACAGCGACTGACCAGTGAAATGAGCAGGAACATGGCAAATATAAATGAACACAGTGAAGTGTGAAGTGAGACATTTGGGTAGGAAGTGTAAGGGAAGGCAACAGAAACAAAGGGGTATTGTTTAAATGAGGAGACAGGAACAGAGAGACTCGTAACGTTAACTCTGCTTCTCTTTCCACAGATGCTGCCAGACCTGCTGAGTGACTCCAGCATTTCTTGTTTTTGTTACAGAGAGACTTGGTGTGTATTCAGACAGATCTTTGAAGGCCGCACGAAAGGTTGACAAGTTTATGTCTGATATAACAGACATCAGGTAGAAAATACTATTGAGAAACAGGCTGAATATTGAAAGTCCAGAGGGGAAGTGAAAAAGCAAATAAGGGAAGCAAAGAGAGAGCATGAAAAGAGGCGAGCATTAAAGGAAATCCCTAAGTTTTCTATCGGCATCTAAATAGTAAAAGGGTAGTAAAAGGAACAATGGGGCCGACTCAGGACCATAAAGGGGATTTGCACATGGAGGCAGAGGATATAGGTGAGGTAATAAATGGATAATTTCCACCTGTCTTTACCAAGGAAGAAGATATGAAATCCTTTCCTTTATTAGCCGAGGTATAGAATATACGAGCAGGGAGGTTATGCCAGAATTATATAACTCATTGGTTAGGACACAACTTGAGTACTGTGTGCAGTTCTGGTCACCTCATTACAGAAAGGATGTAATTGCACTAGAGAGGGTACACAGGAGATTTACGAGGATGTTGCCAGGACTGGAAAAATACAGCTCTGAGGAAAGATTGGACAGGCTGGGACTGTTCTCCTTGAAATAGAGAAGGCTGAGGGTAAATCTGATTGAAATGTACAAAACTGAGAGTAGAGTGGAGCTGAAGGGTCCATTCACCTTAGCAAAGAGGTCAGTGGCGAGGGGGCATGGACTTAAAGTGATTGGTAGAAAGATTAAAAGGGAGCTGCGGATTTTATTTTTCACCCAGCGGGTGGTGGGAGTCTGGAACTCACTTTCTGAAAGGGTAGTTGAGGCAGAAACCAACAACTCATTCAAAAGGTGTCTGGATATGCAGCTCAAGTGCTGTAATCTATCAAATGCTGGAAGGTAGGATTAGAATGGATGGATCGTTTTTTGGACAGCATAGACACGATGGGCCAAGTGGTCTCTCTGTGTGCCATAAACTGTCTATGATTCTAAGATGCAACCCAGGCAATGTTGAAAGAGGAGGTAAGTCAGACACTAGTGGGGTTTAAAATTGATAAAGAGGAAGTATTAGATAGGCTGTCTGGACTTAAATTGAATAAAGCACCAGGAAAAGATGAGATGTATCCAAAGATACTGAGGGAAGTGAGGGTGGAAATCGCAGAGGCACTGGCCATAATTTTTCAGTCTTTCTTAGACTTGGGGTGATGCCAGAGGACTGGAGAATTGTAAACGTTACACCCTTGTTCAAAAAAGGGTGTAAAGATCAGGCCAGCAACTACAGGCCTGTCAGTTAAACTTCGGTGGTGGGAAAACTTCTAGAAAGAAATAATCTTGGACAAAGCTAATAGTCACATGGACAAATGCGAGTTAATTAAACACGCCAGCATGGATTTCTTGAGAGAACATCATGTTTAACTAATTTTCTGGAGATGTTTGAGGTGGTATCAGAGAAAGTTGATGAGGGCAATTCTGTTGATGTGGTGTACATTGACTTTCATATAACGGTCTATTCAGTTTCAAATGAACCTGCCTCCACCATTCTCAAGCAGTGCATTCCAGACATTTAACTATTCCCTGCATGCAAAAACCTTTTGATACAATGCCACACAACAGACCTGTGAGCAAACTTGTCGCTCATAGAATAAAAGGGACATTAGCAACATGGATAAGAAATTAGCTGAGTGACAGGAAACAAAGAGTAGTGGTTAATGGATGTTTTACAGGCTGGAGGAAGGTTTGTGGTGGAGTTCCCCAGACATCAGTGTTCGAATCCTTGCTTTTCCTGATATATATTAAGGACCTAAACCTGGGTGTACAGGGCACAATTTCAAAGTTTGCAGCTGATACGAACGTTGGAAGCATTGTGAACTGTGAGGAGGATAGTGTAGAACTTCAAAAGGACACACACAAGTTGCTGGAATGGGCAGACAGGTGGCAGATGAAGTTCAATACAGAGAAATGTGAAGTGATTCATGTTGGTAGGAAGAACATGGGGTGACAATATACAATTCTATAGGGTGCTCAGTAGCCGAAGAACCTGTGTGTATATGTGCAGAAGTCATTGAAGGCGGCAGAACAGGTTGGGAAATTGTTTAATAAAGCATGCAGTATCCTGGGCTTTATTAAAATGGGCATAGAGTACAAGAGCAAGGAAGTTATGTTGAACTTATATAAGACACTATTTCAGCTTCAGCTCTGGTATTGTGTCCTGTTCTGGGTGCCACACTTGAGGAAAGACGTGAGGGCATTGGAGAGAGTGCAGAAAAGATTGACCAGAATCATTCCCAGGTTGAGGAATATTAGTTATGAAGATAGATTGGAGAAGTTAGGACTGTTTTCCTCGGAGAAGGCCGAGAGGTGATTTATTAGAGGTTTCAAAAATCATGAGGTGTCTGCATAGAGCAGATAGAGAGAAACAGTTCCCACTCATGAAAGGATCGAGAACGAGAGGGCACAGATTTAAAGTCATGGGTAAAAGAAGCAAAGACGACCTGATGAAAATATTTTTTCACACAGTGCGTGGTTAGAGTCTGGAATGCACTGCCTGAGAGTGTGATGGAGGCAGGTTCAACTGAAGCTGAATAGATTGTTATATGAGAAGGAAGAATGTGCAGGATTACAGGAAGAAGGCAGGGAACGGCGTTAGGTGAATTGCTCATTCGGAGAGCCAGTGCAGATACGAAAGGCTGAATTGGTCCTTCTGTGCTGTAATAATTCTCTGATGTTTTTATTACAGGATGCTGACCAAGGGGACACTGTGATGGGGCTTCTCAGATGGGTGTAATGGTGGAGAATGGGGAATTCATGGCTGGAAAGGGAAGTTGTCCTATGGGAACTGGAATCTTAGCAGGGACTCTCCGACAGCCTGTACGGGTCGAAGGCATCGAGGAAATATCTTCCCTCCCACCTCCTCCTGAGGTGGCCTCCGGATTCCTGGTGCCAATGCCTGTGTCCTCATGATGGTGATGATATGAAGGGTGCAGCAGAACACCATGAACTCAGACACCTGCTCCAGTGTGTACTGGAGGGCTCTCCCCGAGCGGTTCAGACATCGGAAGCATTGCTTCATCACACCGATGGTCTGTTCCACCATGTTCCTGGCGACTCCATTGCTCACATCATACACACACTTTTTGCGTATCTAACGGTTGACGGTGGGAGGTGGATTGAGGGTGTAGAAACATGGGCTGTGTCTAGAGGGGGTTCATTTGTCTCCAAGGAACCACATTCTGGTTCTTCATGGAGTCCCGATGTGTTGGGACCGGCTGACTGCTTCAGAATGAAGGTATGGTGGCTGCTACCAGGATAGTGGACATTCACCAACATGACGTACTGGCCATGCTGACACACCAACTGTACATTGATGGAGTGAGAGTTCTTTCAGTTCCTGTACCTCAACCCATGGGTTGACATGGGGTCCCCGCAGAGCCACCGACACCATCAGGAATCCCGCTATCCTGACAAAGCCACGGGATCTCTCATCCTGCTTCTCCCTGCTGAGGGAGAAATTGATGACATAGATGGTCACCCTCACTTCCCAGAATTATCAATGGACAACACACAGGCCTAGTAACTACTGGCCAGTTGGTTTAACATCAGTTGTGAGGAAAGTTTTAGAAGCAATAATCAGGGGAAAAGGACAACACACACTTGGAGAGGTTGAGTTAATTAAGGATTGTCAGCACGGATTTCTAAAAGGCAGATCATGCTTGATGAAGTAATTGAATTTATTTAGAAAATCAGAGAAGGTTGATGAAGGGACTGTGGTGGATGTTGTCTACGTGGATTTTATGAAATTATTTGACGAAGAAACACACAGAAGCTTGGCTAACAAAATTGAACCTCATGGAATAGCATCTAATTGGATCAAAAATTGTCCATAGGACATAAAAAAGAGAAATTTGTTAAATGGTTGTTTTTCAGACTGGAGGATGGTAGACAGTGATGTTCCCCAAGGGTCAGTGCTTAGGACCACTGTTTGTTTTTTTGCTATATATAAGTTACATGGATCTTGGAATACAGAGTAGAATTTCAACATTTTCTGATGATAACAATCTTGGAGGTGTGGTAAACAGTGAGGATGTTGCAAACCACCTGTAGCAGGATATAGATAGGCTAGCAGAATGGACAGAGAAGTGGCAGGTGGAATTTCATACAACGGAGTGTGAGGTGATGTATTTTGTCAGAAGGAATAGGAAGGTAATATAGACTTAATGACACAGTTCTAAAGATTGTGCAGGGACAGAGCGACCTGGGGGCTGCATATGCATTGATATTTGAAGTTGGCAGGACATATTAGGAGAGTGTTTAGCGAAGCATATCAGATCTTGGACTTCATCATTAGAGACAATGAATTCAAAAGGATACTGGATGGACACCCGAAGGAGATGATCTTGCAGGGATACGGGGACTGACTGGGAGAGTGGGACTGACTGGATTGTTCCACAGGGAGCGGGTACCGAGGGGCCGAATGGCCATCTTCTGTGCCATAAATGTATCTATCACTCTCTATGACTCTATGTTTGATATGTCTCCTGCTCCTGCCTGGAAATATTCAGATACATGGAAGTTCAATGAAACTGTGACTTTAACAGCCACTGACAACTCCGTCCTCACCCTGGTGTGAGAAAGAACAAAAGAACAAAGGACATTACAGCACAGGAACAGGCCCTTCGGCCCTCCAAGCCTGCGCCGATCCAGATCTTCTATCTAAACATTTGCCTATTTTCTAAGGTCTGTATCTCTTTGCTTCCTGCCCATTCATGTATCTGTCTAGATACATCTGAAAAGACGCTACCGTGCCCGCGTCTACCACCTCCGCTGGCAACGTGTTCCAGGCACCCGCCATCCTCTGCGTAAAGAACTTTCCACGCATATGCCCCCTAAACTTTTCCCCTCTCGCTTTGAACTCGTGACCCCTAGTAATTCAATCCCCCACTCTGGGAAAAAGCTTCTTGCTATCCACCCTGTCTATAGCTCTCATGATTTTGTACACCTCAATCAGGTCCCCCCTCAACCTCCGTCTTTCTAATGAAAATAATCCTAATCTGCTCAACCTCTCTTCATAGCAAGCGCCCTCTATACCAGGCAACATCCTGGTGAACCTCCTCTGCACCGTCTCCAAAGCATCTACGTCCTTTTGGTAATGTGGCGACCAGAACTGCACGCAGTGAGGCTCCAGTTCGTGTTGCAGGAGGTGACACAGCTCTGTGACCACCTCCTAATTGAATCAGAGTTACCTCACACACTGCTCCTGGGTTAGGTGTGCATAGGAAAAGTGCTCTTGGAAAACCCAGGGAGGGTAGGGCAGAGCCCCTTCCTCCTCTCACTTTACAGAGCTTCCCCTCTCTGCAGCCTCTGCTCCATTTGTTGGTCGTGTTACAGACCCAGCGACACTGTAACTACAGTCAAGAACAAATACCAAGTTACAGTACAGCACAGGAACAGACCATTCGGCCCTCCAAGCCTGCGCCGATCTTGATGCCTGCCTAAACTAACACCTTCTGCACTTCTAGGGCCCATATCCCTCTATTCCCTTCCTATTTATGCATTTGTCAAGATGTCTCTCAAACGTCGCTATCGTATTTGCTTCTAACACCTCCCCCGGCTGCAAGTTCCAGGCACTCACCACCCTCAGTGTAAAAAATCTGCCTCGCAGATTCCTTCTAAACTTTGCCCCTCGCACCTTATACCTATGTCGCCTAGTAACTGACTCTTCCACCCTGGGAAAAAGCTTGTAACTATCCAAACTGTCCATTCCGCTCATAACTTTGTAAACCTCTATCATGTTGCCCCTCCACCTCCGTCGTTCCAGTGAAAAAAATCCGAGTTTTTCCAACCTCTCCTCATAACTAATGCCCTCCAGACCAGGCAACATCCTGGTAAACCTCCTCTGTACCCTCTCCAAAGCCTCCACGTCCTTTTGGTAGTGTGGCAGTCGGAATTGCACGCAAAATTCCAAGTGTGGCCTAAGTAAGGTTCCGTACAGCTGCAACATGACATGCCAATTTTTATACTCTGTGCCTCGTCCGATGAAGGCAAGCATGCCGTATGCCTTCTTGAATACCTTATCCACCTGCGTTGCCACTTTCAGTGACATGTGGACCTGTACACCCAGATCTCTCTGCCTGTCAATACTCCTAAGGGTTCTGCCATTTACTGTATACCTCCCACCTGCATTAGACCTTCCAAAATGCATTACCTCACAGTTGTCCAGATTAAACTCCATCTGCCATTTCTCCGCCCAAGTCTCCAACCGATCTATATCCTGCTGTATCTTCTGACAATCCTCATTATTATCTGCAACTCCGCAAACTTACTAATCAGACCAGCTGCATTTTCCTCCGAATCATTTGCACATACTACAAACATCAAACGTCCCAGCACTGATCCCTGCGGAACACCACTAGTCACATCCCTCCATTCAGAAAAACACCCATCCACTGATACCCTCTGTCTTCTATGACCGAGCCACTTCTGTATCCATCTTGCCAGCTCACCTCTGATCCCATGTGACTTAACCTTTTGCACCAGTCTGCCATGCGGGACCTTGTCAGAGGCTTTACTAAAGTCCATATAGATAACATCCAATGCCCTTCCTTCATCAATCATCTTCGTCACTTCCTCAAAAAACTGAATCAAATTAGTAAGACACGACCTCCCCTTCACAAAACAATGGTGTCTCTCGCTAATAAGTTCGTTTGTCTCCAAATGCGAGTAAATCCTGTCCCGAAGAATCATCTCTAACAATTTCCCTACCACTGACGTAAGGCACACAGGCCTATAATTTCCTGTATTATCCTTGCCACCCTTCTTAAACAAAGGATCAACATTGGCTTTTCTCCAGTCCTCTGGGACCTCACCTGTAGCCAATGAGGATGCAAAGATTTCTGTCAAGGCCCCAGCAATTTCTTCCCTTCCCTCCCTCAGTATTCTACGGTAGATCCCGTCAGGCCCTGGAGACTTATCTAACTTAATGCTTTGCAAGACACGCAACACCTCCTCCTTATTGATAATGAAATGACTGAGACTATCTGCACTCCCTTCCCTAGGCCCATCATCCACCAAGTCCTTCTCTTTGGTGAATACTGATGCAAAGTACTCATTTAGCACCTCGCCCATTTCCTCTGGCCCCACGCAAAGATTCCCATCTCTGTCCTTGAATGGGCCAACCCTTTCCCTGGTTACCCTCTTGCTCTTTATAAATGTATAAAATTCATTGGGATTTTCCTTAATCCTGTTTGCCAATGACTTCTCATCACCCCTTTTAGCCTTCCTGACTCCTTGCTTAAGTTCCTTCCTACTGTCTTTATATTCCTCAAGTCTGTTCCTCGCCATCCAGCCCTTACAACTGCTTCCTTTTTCTTTTTGACGAGGCTCACAATATCCTGTGTTATCCAAGCTTTCCGAAACTTGCCAAACTTGTCTTTCTTCCTCACAGGAACATGCTGGTCCTGGATTCTAATCAGCTGACGTTTGAAAGTGTCCCACATGTCAGATGTTGATTTACCCTCAGACAGCCGCCCCCATTCTAAATTCTTCAGATCCCGCCTAATTTTGTTATAGTTAGCCTTCCCCCAATTTAGCACCTTCACCCGAGGACTTCTCTTATCCTTATCCACAAGTACCTTAAAACTTATGGAATTATGGTCACTGTTCCGGGAATGCTCCCCCACTGAAACTTCGACCACCTGGCCGAGCTCATTCCCCAATAACAGGTCCAGAATGGCCCCATCCCTAGTTGGACTATATACATACTGTTTCAAGAAGACCTCCTGGATGTTCCTCACAAATTCTGCCCCATCCAAGCACCTAGTACTAAGCGAGTCCCAGTCAATATTGGGGAAGTTAAAATCACCCACCACGGCAACCCTGTTACCTTTACATCTTTCCTAAATCTGTCTACATATCTGCTCCTCTACCTCCCGCTGGCTGTTGGGAGGCCTGTAGTAAACCTCCAACACCGTGACTGTACCCTTCCTATTCCTGAGCTCCACCCATATTGCCTCGCTGCATGACCCCTCTGATTTGCCCCCCCCGCAGTACAGCTGTGTTATTCTCCTTAACCAGTAATGCAACTCCCCCACCCCTTTTACATCCCCCTCTATCCCGCCTGAAGCTTCCAAAGCCTGGAACATTTAGCTGCCAATCCTGCCCTTCCCTCAACCAAGTCTCTGTAATAGCAACAACATCATATTTCCAAGTACTAATCCAAGCTCTAAGTTCACCTGCCTTACCTGTTATACTTCTCGCATTGAAACAAATGCATTTCAGACCACCAGTCCCGCTGTGCTCAGAAACATCTCCCTGCTTGCTTTTCCTCTTAGTCCTACTGGCCTTCTTTATTATGTCCTCCTCATTTATTTCACTAGCTGTCCTACTGCTCTGGTTCCCACCCCCCTGCCACACTAGTTTAAACCCTCCCGAGTGACGCGAGCAAACCTTGCAGCAAGGATATTGGTGCCCCTCCAGTTTATATGTAACCCATCCTTTTTGTACAGGTCCCATCTGTCCCTGAAGAGAGCCCAATGGTCCAGATATCTGAAACCCTCCCTTCTACACCAGCTGCTCAGCCACGTGTTTAGCTGCACTATCTTCCTACTTCTAGCCTCACTGGCATGTGGCACAGGGAGTAAACCAGAGATTACAACCCTCGAGGTACTGTTTTTTAACTTTCCACCTAACTCCCTAAACTCCCCCTGCAGGACCTCATCACTCTTCCTGCCTATGTCATTGGTACCGATGTGTACCACAACCTCTGGCAGTTCACCTTCTCCCCTTCAGAATACCCCATGTCCGTTCAGAGACATCCTTGACCCTGGCACCAGGGAGGCAACATACCATCATGGAGTCTCTTTCATGTCCACAGAAGCGCCTATCTGTGCCCCTGACTATAGAATCCCCTATAACTATTGCTCTTCTGTGCTTTGTCCCTCCCTGCAGAACAACAGTGCCAGCCGTGGTGCCTCTGCTCTGGCTGCTGCTGTTTCCCCCTGATAGACCATACCTCGTCCAGAGTTGGGTCACCAAATCCTCTGTCCTCCCTGAATGTCTGCAGCAGCTCACAACACACCTCCAGAAAACCATTCACAGCACCTCCACTAAATTTACAATAACAGAAGTAAGTCAAAAGCCCCTCACCTGTACGTTGGATGCCTGGTCCTTTTAAATAATACGAGAGGGGGTTCCTCATGCTGCTGAATATATGTTCAGCTGAGAGTGACTAACACATGCGATCAGTGGACATGTACAGACCAAGTTTCAAAGACGTACATCAAAGCTGCCGGTATGGTATATTGACATCACATTCAAAACCATCCTCAGAGCAACAACACATACATGGTACGATTGAGCTAGAGCCCTGCCCAGCATGGGGCACTGTGCAGGCCGCACTAGAAGTGCCTGGCTGTGCAGTTCACAACTCTCTATTGATCCCAGCTTCTGTACCGTCAGCACCAGTAGTGCTGTGGAGTCTAAAATAGTGGCTCGGGACAGATACAGTGGGAAAGGGATTCACTTCAGAAGGAGAAATGAGAAAAGATTGAAGTCAAAACATTTTCAGGAATTTGAGAATGGGCAGGAGAATGGGACTAATTGGAGGGGTGAGGCCATGGAGGGATTCAAACACAAGAATGACTATATTTAAATTAAGGTGCTGCCAGACCAGGAGCCAATGTAGATCAGTGAGCACAGGGGTGATGGGTGATCGATTTGGTGTGAGTTAAAATACAGGCAGCAGAGATCCGGATGGGCTGTGGTTTATGGAGGTTTATAACTGGGAGGGTGACCAGGATAGAATTGGAATAGTTAAGTGTGGATTTAACAGAGGTACAGGTGAGGGTTTATGCAGCAGATTGGCTGAGACAGAGGTGGAGGTGGGGGATATTACAGAGGTGGTCGTAGACAGGGTTGGTACTGGAGAGAATATGGAGATGGACTCAGCTCAGGTTTAAATAGAACTCACCGATTGCAAACAGTCTGGTTCAGCCTCAGATATCGGGCAGGGTGGTGTATTTGTTTCACAGATGGGGGATGGAGTTTGTGATGGAGACCAATGACACTGGCTTCAGTCTTCCCAAAATTTACATAACGGAACAGTATTTCAGTGAAACGGGGTTCACAGATGCCCTACCGGGAAATAGAGACAGCAACAGCAGTAAAGATGAGAGAGCAAATGTCAAGAAATCCAATAAAGTTGGCAATGGTTTATCGAGCTAATAGCTGGACATATTCACCAGGAATACAACGGCAGCAAAAAGGGCAGAGTAAATTACAGGAGCAGTAATGCTGTTAAACTTGGTTTATAGAATTAATAGCTAGATAGAGAGACTTACCAGGGACACCAGTAATAGCCAGGATGGGATAGTAAATGTATTGAATAATCTTCAGTGCGAGACGGATCCGAGAGTTTAATGACATCCGATCATAATATGTAGAAATGTAGTAAAGATCCGAGGATAAACTCCTGTCCATTGTTGTAACATTCCAATCTATTGTTCTCAGATTCTGACCCATTGCTGTAACATTCCAATCTATTATTCTCAGATTCTGACCAAGTGTTGTTACATTCCAGTCTTTTGTTCTCAGATTCTGATCTATCCTTTCTCTCTCTCTGGAGCCGCTGATCTCTGTTGTGGTTGTGCCGGGGTTGATGTTCCAGCTGAAACTATGGGACAACACTTGGGAGCCCCTTATTAATAGAAGATGGAAAACTTCCAGTGACACAATTAGGGTCCATGGAGACTGACATTAATTACAGTCACTGAACAAACAGATTCAGTTAACCCTTTTCAATACAGCACTTTTTGTACCACAATAAAGTAGATCATTTACCCAGTCTGGATGGGATGCATGAGGGTTGCAGAGGGATGGAATGGTGGAAGTTGTAGAATGTTACAATTTTCTATGAGATCCCTCTTCACTCTTCCGAATATAATCCTATCTCTCCTCATACGTCAGTCCCGGCATCCCAGGAATCAGTCTGATAAACCTTCATTGCACTCTCGCTATAGCAGGAACATCCTTTCTCGGAGAAGGAGACCAAAACTGCACACAATATCCAAGTGCGGCCTCACCAAAGCCCTGTATAATTGCAGCAAGACATCCCTGCTCCTGTACTAGAATCCTGTCTCTATGAAGGCCAACATAACATTCGCCTTTTTCTACCGCCTGTTGCACCTGCATGCTTACCTTCAGTGACTGGTGTACGAGAACACCCAGGTCTCGTTGCATACTCCCCTCTCTCAGTTTATCGCCATTCAGATAATAATCTGCCTTCCTGTTTTTGATAACAAAGTGGATAACCTCTCATTTATTCACATTATACTGCATCTGCCATGCAATAGCCCACTCACTCAACTTGTCCAAATCACCCGGAAGCCTCTCTGCATCCTCCTCACAACTCACCCTCCCACCCAGTTTTGTGTCTTCTGAAAAATTGGAGATATTACATTTAGTTCCCTCATCTAAATCATAAATATGGAGTGTGAATAGCTGGGGCCCGAGCACCGATCCCTGTGGTACCCCACTAATCACTGCCTGCCATTTGGAAAAAGATTCGTTTATCACTACTCTTTTTTTCCATCTGCCAACCAATGTTCTATCTATCGCAATACACTACCACTACACCCATGCGCTTTAATTTTACTCACTAATCTCTTATGTGGGACTTTGTCGAAAGCCTTCTGAAAGTCCAAATAAAACATATTATCTGGATCCCCCTCATCCACTCTTTTAGTTACATCTTCGAAGAATTCTAATAGATTTATCAAGCATGATTTCCCTTTCGTAAATCCATGCTGACTCTATCCGATTCTAACACTGTTCTCCAAGTGCTCTGCTATCAAATCTTTGATAATGGACTCTAGAACTTTCCCCACTACCGACGTCAGGCTGACTTGTCTATAATGCCCTGCTTTATTTCTACCTCCCTTTTTAAATGGTGGGGTTACATTTGCTGCCCTCCAATCAGCTGGAACTGTTCCAAAGTCGAAAGAATCTTGAAAGATGACCACCAATGCATCCACTATTTCTAGGGTCACTTCTTTAAGTAATCTGGGATGTAGATTTTCAGGCCCTGAGGATTTATCGGCCTTCAATCCCATCAACTTCTCCAACACAATTTCTCTACCAATACTGATTTCCTTCGGTTCCTCCCTCTCACTAAACCCTGTGTTCCCCAACATTTCTGGTAAGATATTTGTGCCATCCTTTGTGAAGACAGAATCAGAGTCTGCATTTAGTTGGTTAGCCATTTCTTTGTTTCCCATAATAAATTCCCATGTTTCTAACTGTAAGGAGCTACATTTGTCTTAACCAATCCTTTCCTCTTCACATACCTACAGAAACCTTTACAGTCAGGTTGTATGTTCCCCGCAAGCTTACCCATGTACTTTATTTTCCCCTTCTTAATCAATCCCTTGGTCCTCCTTTGCTGAATTCTAAACTGCTCCCAATCCTCAGGTCTGTTGTTCCTTTCTGTCGAATGTATATGCCTCTTCCGTGAATCTAATACTATCTCTAATTTTCCTTGTAAGCCATGGTTTGGCTACGTTTCCCATTTTACTTTTGCGCCAGACAGCAGTAAACAATTGTTGCAGTTCATCAATGCACTCTTTGAATATTGCCATTGCCTTTCCTCCATCATCCCTTGAAGTAACGTTTCCCAATCCATCATAGCTAACTCGTGCCTCGTACCTTCATACTTTCCTTTATTAAGATTCACGACCCTCGTCTCAGAATCAACTACGTCACTATCCATCTGAGAGTCATCGATTCGTACAGCATAGAAACAGGCCCTTCGGCCCACTGCGTCCATGCCGACCATAATGCCGATCTGTACTGGTTCCACGTGCCTGCATTAATTCCAGATCCGTCTATGCTTTGCTCATTCAAATACCTGTCCAGATGATTCTTAATTGTGGCTACTGTTCCTGCCTCCACCACCTCCTCTGGCAGCTCATTCCAGATACACATTATTCTTTGTGTGTAAAATTTACCCTTTTAATCCCCTTTAAACCTCCTCCCTTTCATCTTAAATCCATGTCCTCTAGTTTTAGTCACCCCTACCATGGGAAACAGACTCTGTCTACCTGCTCTGTCTATGCCTCTCATAATTTTATATACCGCCATCATGTCCCCTCTCAGCCGTCTTTGCTCCAGGGAAAACACACCCAGCCTACCCAATCTCTCTTTATAACTCAAGCCCTCCAAGCCAGGCAACATCCTTATAAATCTTTTCTGCACCCTCTCTAGCTTAATCACATCTTTCCTGTAGTGCTGCGACTAGAACTGCACACTGTACTCCAAATGCGGAATAAACAATGTTATGTACAACTGTAACATGACGTCCCAACTCTTGTACTCCATGCCGCAGTTGATGGAGACAAGCATGCCATACACCTTCTTCACCACCCTGTCTACGTGTGTTGCCACATTCAGGGAACTATGCACTTGCACCCCAAGGTCTCTCTTCTCAACAACACTCCCCAGGCCCTGTCATTCATTGTATATGTCCTGCCCTGGTTTAACTTCCCAAAATGCATCACTGCGCACTTGTCTGCATTAAATTCCATTTGCCAAACCCTTGCCCACTTTCCAAGTTTACCGATATCCTGTTGTAACCTCAGACAACCTTCTTCACTTTCTACTATTCCATCAATTTTTGTTTCATCTGCAAACTTACTAATCATGCTGCCTACATTCATATCCAAGTAATTAATATATATGACAAACAAGAGAGGGCCCAGAACCGATGCCTGTGGCACACCACTGTTCACAAGCCTCCAATCTGAAAAACAACCCCCCACTACCAGCCGATCACCAAGCCAAATTTGTATCCAATTGGCTCGCACACCCTGGATCCCATGTGTTTGAACCTTCTGGACCAGCCGACCATGCGGGACCTTGTCAAAGGCCTTGCTAAAGTCCATGTAGACAACGTCCATCGCCCTGCCCGCGTCAATCCTTTTGGTCACCTCCCCAAAAAACGCAATCAAATTCCTGAGACATGATTCCCATGCACAAAGCCATGCTGACTATCCCTAATCAGACGTTGCCTTTCCAAATGTATATAAATCTTGTCTGTCAGAATCCCTTCCAATAACTTTCCCACCACTGATGTGAGGCTCACCGGCCTGTAGTTCCCTGGCTTATCACTGCTGCCCTTCTTAAATAAAGGCACAACATTAGCTATGCTCCAATCTTCCGGTACCTCACCCGTGGCTAACGAAAATGCAAAAATCTCTGCTCGGGCTCCAGGAATATCCTTCCTTTCTTCCCATCGCATCCTAGGATACATCTGGTCAGTCCCTGGGAATTTATCTACCTTAATGCGCTTCAAAACCTCCAACACTGCCTCCTTTGTAATGTTGATATGCTCCAGGATATCACTGTTCCCTCCCTTGAACTCACTGGCTTCCATGTCGTCTCCATGGTAAATAAAGATGAGAAGTATTCATTTAAGACCTCGCCCATTTCCCGTGGCTGCACACGTAGATTACCACACTGATCCTTAAGGGGACCGACTCTCACCCGAGCTACCCTTTTACTCTTAATATACTTATAGAATATTTTAGGATTCTCATTATCTTATCTGCCAGGGAAATCTCATGGCCCCTTTTCTTCCTCCTAATTTCTTTCTTGAGTGCACTCCTCCATCCACTGTACTCCTGGAGGGACTCGTTTGATCCCCGCTGCCTATAGCTGACATATGCCTCCTTCTTTGTCCTAACCTGACCCTCAACATCCCTCATCAAACAAGGTTCCCTAAACTTGCCAGCCTTGCCCTTCCATCTAACAGGAATATGCCGGCCCATAACTCTTCCTATCTCACTTTGAAAAGCCTCCCACTTGCCAGACGTCCCTTTACCTGTAAACAACCTCTCCCATTCAACCTTTGAGAGTTCCTGTCTGTTGCCATCGAAATTAAACTTCCTCCAATTTAGGACTTCATCCTGAGGACCAGTCCTATCTTCTTCCATAACTATCTTGCAGCTAATAGAGTTATGGTCACTGGTCCCAAATTGCTCCCTCACTAACACATCATCCACCTGCCCATCCTCATTTCCAAAGAGGAGGTCGAGTGTAGCCTTTTCTCTCGTAGGGCCATCCACATAATGTTTCATAAAACTATCCTGGACACACTTAACAAATTCTTGCCCATCTGATCCCTTAGCACAAAGGCAGTCCCAGTCAATATTAGGAAAGTTAAAATCACTTACTATTACAACCCGAAAATTCCTACACCTATCTGTGATTTCCCTGCATGTATGCTCCTCGAATTCCCTCTGACTATTGGGGGGCCTACAGTATAATCCCATCAAAGAGATCACCCCTTGCTTATTTCTGAGCTCCACTCATATGGCCTCACTGGACGTTACCCCCGAGATATCCTCTCTAACTACTGCCGTGTTATGCTCCCTAATCAATAGTGCAACTCCCCATCCTCTCTTCCCTCCAACTGAAGCATCGGTACCCCGTAACATTGAGCTGCCAGTCTTGCCTATCCCTCAACCACGTTTCTGTAATAGCTATAATCTCACAATCCCATGTACTGATCCATGCTCTGAGTTCATCTGCCTTACCTGTAAGGCCTCTTGCATTAAAGTCCTTGCAGTTTAGCCGACCAGACATTCCACACTCCCTGTCAGGCCACTGCCAGGCCCGCCTACTGGACTTGCTTGCATTAACCTCTACATTTACCTCAACTATCTCATCGGAGAGACTAAAATAAAAGCAAAATACTGCAGATGCTGGAAATCTGAAACAAAAACAAGAAATGCTGGAATCACTCAGCAGGTCGGGCAGCATCTGTGGAAAGAGAAGCAGAGTTAACGTTTCGGGTCAGTGACCCTTCTTCGTATCTGTTCCACTTCTGTGTTGGAGATACGGTCCTGCCACCTGATGCCAAGCATTCTCCGGAGGCGGCGAAGATGGACTGAATTGAGACGTCGCTCTTGGCTGACATGCGTTGTCCAGGCCTCGCTGTCATAGAGCAAGGTACTGAGGACACAGGTTTGATACATTCGGACTTTTGTGTACCGTGTCAGTGCGCCATTTTGCCACACTCTCTTGGCCTGTTTGGACACAGCAGTGGAAGCCTTTCCCGTGCGCTTGTTGATTTCTGCATCTAGAGACAGGTAACTGATGATAGTTGAGCCTGGGTAGGTGAACTCTTGAACCACTTCCAGAGCGTGGTCGCCAATATTGATGGATGGAGCATTTCTGACATCCTGTCCCATGATGTTCATTTTCTTGAGGCTGATGGTTAGGCCAAATCCTGAGATTACCCCTGGAGGTTCTACTTTTTAACCTTCTGCCTAACTCCCTATATTCACTGTGCAGGACCTCAGCTCTCTTCCTGTCTATGTCGTTAGCACCAATATGGACACGACCTCTGGCTGCTCACTCTCCCCTTTCAGAATTTCCTGCAGCCACTCCGGGACATCCTTGACCCTAGCAGCAGGGAGGCAACATACCATCCTGGTGTCTCTTTTGCGGCCACAGAAACGCCTACCTGCACCCCTCTACGATAGAATTCCCTATCATGATTGCTCTTACACCCTTTTTCCTCCCCTGCTGTGAGGCAGGGACCTCTGTGGTCCCATGGGCCTGGCTGCTGCCGCATTCCCCTAGGAGGTCATCCCCCCCAACAGTATCCAAAGCGGTCTATCTGTTTGAGAGGTGGTGGCCACAGGGGACTCCTGCACTACCTGCCTGCGCCTACTACTCTGTCTGGTGGTCACCCATCCCTTTTCTGCCTGTGCAGCTATTATCTGCGGTGTGACCACCTCGCTAAACATGTTATCCACGACTTCCTCAGCATTATGGATGCTCCACAGTGAATTCACCTGCAGCTCCATCTCCATAATGCGGGTCGCCAGTAGTTGCAGATGGATCCACTTCCTGCACACATGCCTACTAGGGATACTGGAAGCCTCCCTGATTTCCCACAAAGGGCAGGAGGAGCAGATCACGGGGCTGAACTCTCCTGTCATGACCTACCCTTAGATTAATTAGTTACACCCTTAATTAAAAAAAATACTAATTACATGAGGGGTCTTTTTCTACCCACTTCAATCTAAGATTCTTAATAAACTACACTGAATTAAAAAAAGAAACACTTCAGTAGTACTCACCTTATCACCAGAGTTCTTTTCCCACAAAAATAAACTTTTCACTTTTTTAAAGATATCTACATGCACTAATACCTGCTCCTCACCCAACCAATCAGCTTGCAACTCTCCTCTGACGTCCCCGTTGGCGTTCTTCATGACAAATTCGATTATATTATGGTCACTCAACCTCAAGGGATTTCACACAACTAGATTGCCATTTATTCCTCTCTCTTTACACAATACCCAGTCTGGGATGGCCTGTTCTCTATTTGGTTCCTCAACATATTGGTCCAGAAAACCATCCCGTATACACTCCAGTAATTCCTCCTCTACGTTGGTGTGACAAATTTGATTTGACCAATCTATATGAAGATTTAAGTCACCCATAATTACAGATGTTGCTTTATCGCATGCATCTCTAATTTCCTGTTCAAGACCATTCCCACATCACCACCACAGTTTGGCGGTTTATATATAACCCCCACTAACGTGTTTTGCCCCTTAGTGTTTCTCAGCTCTACCCATACAGACTCCACATCATCAGCTCTCATATCCTTCCTCTCTATTGTATTACTTTCCTTTTTAACCAGAAATGCAACTCCACCGCGGGTGGAAATAAGCCATTTTACTGATGGTGTGAATATTTGGTCAGAAGCTCATCGCAAGGCATCTCAAGGTTAACTATGTAACAAAGTGTGTGAACAGTTTGGCTTCGTCTCAAACATTTACAAAGGAGAGGGATGGAGTATGTAGCTAGGAAATATTTGAAGCAGAGACAGAAAGCAATGGCTTCAATCTTCTCAATATTTAATTGGCATTGCAGATGTGTGAGTTAATGCATTTTGAAAGGAGGAATGAGGAGAGACAATACAAGTTAAATGGTATAACTATAAAGGTGGTGAAATAACAGAGACACCTGGAGTATTTGTACACAAATCTTTGTAGCCAAACCGTTAATAAATATATGGAATCCTCGATTTTATAAATAGAGGCAAAAAAAGCAAAAGCAAGGACATAATGTGAAACATATATAAAATACTAGTTCAGCTGCACCTGAAGTCTTTTGTCGAATACTGGGAACCACACTTTAGGAAGGTCATGAAACCTTCAGAGAGGGTAAAGAACTGTTTTACGAGAATTTGTGCAGGCATGAGGGATGACAGTTATGTAGCTGGGGTTGTTCTGCTTCGAGCAGAGAACTTTCAGAGGAGATTCGATTGAGCTGTTTAACATTAGGAAGTGTTTAGATAAATTAAATAAAGAGAAACTGTTTCCAATGTCCAAGGGACCGGTAATCAGAGACATAGATTTAAGGCGATTGGTAAAAGAAGCAGACATGAGGATTTTTGTGTCTGAGTGGTTTGGATTTGGGATGCTCTGTCTGATAGGCTGATGGATACAGATTCAATAGTAGATCCCAAAAGGGAATTGGATAAATATCTGAAGAAGAAAAAATATTCGGATATAGTGAAAGAGTCAGGGACTGGGACTAACTGGATTGTTCTTTGAAAGGGTTCAGCACTGACTTGATGGGCCGAATGACATCATTCAGGGCTGTGCTATTCTATGATTCTATGATTGTTCCTGCCTGTACATTCCCAATATTCCTATCCTTTCAGCAGCTGTTTGATAAATTACCACAGAACAGCCGTGTTACCAAATTAGAAACACATGGGATTAAAGGACCAATGTCAGCAGTGGCTCAGTTTGTAGCTCTCTCCCCTTTCAATCACAAGCTTCTAGGATCAAGTGTCACTGCAGGACTTGATGACAAGAATCAAGGCTGACACTGCAGTGCAGTACTGAGGGAGTGTTGCACTGTCAGAGGTGCCGCCTTATCAACGAAAAGGTAAAGCCAGGCCCCGTGTTGCCCACTCAGGTGGATGTAAAGATCCCATGGAATTATTTAGAAGGTCAGGGGAATTATTCCCAGTGTCCTGGTCAACATTTACCCCTCAATTCAACATCACAAAAACAGATCTGATCATGATCACACTGCTACTTGTAGGATCTTGCTGTGCAGAAATTGACTGTGTTTTTCCTGCATTTACAAGACTGACTAATCGTTAAAAATTACTCGTTGGTACATGCAGTGATCATCAAGGCGTTACATAAATGGAAGTCCTTTTTTTATTTTCAATGCCAGCATGCAGGAAATTAGGTCAGTGACAGAAAGCAGACAGTAGTAGAGAATGGTTGTTGATCAGTCTGGAGGGAAGTACACAGTGGGGTTCCGCAGGGTTACTGTTAGAATCACAGTTGCTGCATGTTAATGCAATGGGCTTGTGTACAGAGAGGATAATGTCAAAGTTTTCAGAGGGCAGGAAACTCAGAAATGTTAATAAACAGTGAGAAGGATAGTAACAGACTTCAGCAGGACAGAGACTGACTGGTGAAATGGACAGGAACATGGCAGATGTAATTTAACACAGTGAAGTGTGAAGTGAGACATTTGGGTAGGAAATATGAGGTGAAACAATATAAACTCAATGGTACCATTATAAATCGGGTGAAGGATTCGAGAGAAGTGGCGTGTACACACACAGATTGCAGCAGCTTTTTCGGGAGCAGCGAGTGAGCGAGTGAGCAGCTGGGAAGGTCAGTTTGAAAGTAAATTTAATTTCCTTTTGTTTTTCGGCGGTGGCCAGGGGGCTGCTGGGTAAGTAAAACACTATATATTTGGGCGGTTTAAAATAACGTTCCTTTCAGTGCAGCAGCTTTTTCGGGAGCAGCGAGTGAGCGAGTGAGTAGCTGGGAAGGTCAGTTTGAAAGTAAATTTAATTTCCTTTTATTTTTCGGCGGTGGCCAGGGGGCTGCTGGGTAAGTACAACACTATATATTTGGACGGTTTAAAATAACTTTCCTTTCATTGCAGCAGCTTTTTCGGGAGCAGTGAGTGAGCGAGTGAGTAGCTGGGAAGGTCAGTTTGAAAGTAAATTTAATTTCCTTTTGTTTTTCGGCGGTGGCCAGGGGGCTGCTGGGTAAGTACAACACTATATATTTGGACGGTTTAAAATAACTTTCCTTTCATTGCAGCAGCTTTTTCGGGAGCAGTGAGTGAGCGAGTGAGTAGCTGGGAAGGTCAGTTTGAAAGTAAATTTAATTTCCTTTTGTTTTTCGGCGGTGGCCAGGGGGCTGCTGGGTAAGTACAACACTATATATTTGGGCGGTTTAAAATAACTTTCCTTTCATTGCAGCAGCTTTTTCGGGAGCAGAGAGTGAGCGAGTGAGCAGCTGGGAAGGTCAGTTTGAAAGTAAATTTAATTTCCTTTTGTTTTTCGGCGGAGGCCAGGGGGCTGCTGGGTAAGTAAAACACTATATATTTGGGCGGTTTAAAATAACTTTCCTTTCATTGCAGCAGCTTTTTCGGGAGCAGCGAGTGAGCGAGTGAGCAGCTGGGAAGGTCAGTTTGGAAGTAAATTTAATTTCCTTTTGTTTTTCGGCGGTGGCCAGGGGGCTGCTGGGTAAGTAAAACACTATATATTTGGGCGGTTTAAAATAACTTTCCTTTCATTGCAGCAGCTTTTTCGGGAGCAGCGAGTGAGCGAGTGAGCAGCTGGGAAGGTCAGTTTGAAAATAAATTTAA